>NC_046659.1:18009204-18011719 GCF_010883055.1 Belonocnema kinseyi | reverse complement strand
GACCTAAAAGGAGAGTATGTTGAAAAATAAAACCGACTTTGGCCAAAAAAACGTCTCCGTGTTTCATTTTTCAGGGACTTATCAGACTGCCTAGTATATCGTTGGTCTGGATATTGCCTGATCTCTTTTCAGAGGAACCTTCTTTATATATTCACCCTTAATGAGGTGGAGTGTGAGAAACTTTTTCTCTCTACTTATCTGCGTTCAGCATAAGGTTGCCACGTTGTTCGACTTCCAATCAAGGATCGGAAGATGAATTTGGAAGAATCTCGTTCTGATGCACATATAATGTGCATGAGTTTGGAGACGTGTTTTTGACGAGATCCTGTTTTGCATCAACCTTACCCACAGAGCATACAGGAGTATGTGGTTCTAAGTGCGATTGACTTAGTGCCTAACCCTGATGAATTACAATCTATTCAGGGTTACTTTTTACCGCATCCCTGCGTCATCAAAAAAACCAGTTCCAGTAAAAAATAGAGACCGATCTTCAATGCTTCTCAGCGAACTGATTTGGGTATTTCTCTCCAAGAGCTACTCTATTCGGGGCCGAAACTCCAAGTGAAACTTCCAGACGTCATAATTCGTTGGAAATGTTAACCGATCGTCTTTACAGAGGACATTAAAAAGATGTTTCGAAGTATTTGGATTCATCCTGAAGATCGAACGTACCAAAAGATACTTTAGAGGTTACACCCTGATGGAGATCCTGACATACTGTCTAAAGATAGTAAATTTTGGTTTTGCTTCTTTACTTCCTTGGCGATCCGTACCTTATATCAGTTGATAGAGGATGAAGGGACCAACTTCCCTTTAGCTACATACATTTTGAGGAGCGAAACTTATGTGGACGATGTCCTCTTCAGGGCCTACGACTTCGCTACAAACAGAGAAACGTCGCCAAGTGAACTTACTTCGAAAGGCTGGTAGTTTCATTTAGAAGAAATGGCTGTCAAACTGCGAGGATGTTCTGCACGAGTTCCAGAAGATTGTAAGGAAAAAGCATCATCTTAAGAATTTACTCAAGAGCAAATCCACAGGGCTCTCGGAATTCTATGACCTGTTTCGGATTGTTTAAAGTTTTAGGTTCAACTTCCTGAGGAGCCTGGGATACCTACAAAAAGGAGCGTTTTCTTCAAGATAGCCAGTCTCTTTGATCAGTTTGGATGGCTTGGTTGCTCGCCTTAAGGAGACACCTTTGCCTCGTTTGGAATTTTGTGCGGCTATTCTGCTTGTTCGGCCGGTAGTTCATGATCGTTCGGTCTTAAAACGTCTGGAGGTTCACCCTCCATGGACGACTGGACCACCTTGGTTGTCGCAATCACCTACGTTTTAGCAATCTTGTACCTTTCTCCATATAAACTTACCCCAGATGTTTTGTAAACGTGCTCGTCTCCCAGTAACTACAAAAAGTCTTTTACTTCGTTTGCTGCCCTTTTTGGAACTCTGAAGTGCAACCACTTGCACTAAACTCATGGGTCAACTGCCTACGCATACCATCTAGACCCTTTGCTGTAAGCGGTCTAGATTAAGCTGGCCCTATTTGGATGTGAAAGAATAAGGATGATGGCCACAGGGCATACAAGGGCTACATTGTGGCTTTCGTTTGTTTTTCTATATTAGCGGCCATTTAGAGGCGTGTTCGCACTACACCGCTGATGGCTTTATAGCGGCTTACAAAAGATTTGCTGCTCGAAGTGGCATAAGTACTTTTCTGTACAGCGACTGCGGTACCAATTATGTTGGAGCGGATGGTGAGCTCCGCACACTTTTCAATGAGGCCTCTACTGTTTCATCGACCACCATCCGTTATTTTGCTGATAATAGAACTACATGGCGTTTCAACCCTCCAACCGTCCACACATTGGAGGACTTTGAGAACCAGCTGTCCGGTCTGTAAAACATCATCTTCGTTGAGTAGTGGGAGATACTACTCTGACTTTTGAGGAAATGACAACCTTCCGCTCACAGGTGGAAGCTTGTCTAGACTCAGGTGCGCTACAGGCTCAAAACGATGATCCGAATTATCTAGTTCCATTGACATGGAGTGGTTTCTTAATCTTTTCTCCGAATCTCACGGTTACAGAATTTTCTCTCATCGACCTTAAGCAAAATCGATTACAATGCTGGTAGCTTATCAGAGGGATGTATGAAGACTTCTGAACTCGATGGTAGTCTGAATACCTACAAGGACTTCAACCACGTCCGAAGTGGCAGAAGCATGTGTCTCTAATCAAGGTCGGCGATTTCATGCTTATCTTGCACGAAAACCTTTCTCCCACGAAGTGGGCTCTAGGTCGTGGCATTGCTACACAGTCGGACGCTGAATGCCACTTCAGGTTCCTTTCTGTTCAGGCTGCTACTGGCACTCTCGATAGATCCATTGTGAAATTGTGTGTCTTACCGGTTCACCCTTTGGAGGTGGAACCTACCTCGTATTTTTTTGTGTTAACGTGACTGTAGTATGTTGTCATTTTTTGTTTTTTTAATCATAGAACGGGGAGGGGGGGGGGGG
>NC_046659.1:18001638-18009194 GCF_010883055.1 Belonocnema kinseyi | reverse complement strand
CGAATATTTCATGTCAGTTTCTCGAATTTATATTGTATATATTTTTCGTGCTAAGATACTTTTCGGTCCTAGACGTATTGAGGTGGGCAGGGTCAGTACGTACACTGCTACGAAGTGCGTAAGTCGGTCCTTCTTACTCGTCCTCTTTTTTATATACATTTAAAATTGTGAGCTTAATGTAGCCTTTGCTAGAAGGCAACAACTTTGACATTTATTTGTAATAAATTATACTTTTGGATGAACATTGCTTCTTTTAAGTGCTATTCTTCATTAGTGTGTACGTAAAGTAAATGACACCTGGAACAAAAGACCTTGGATATTAATGTGCCCAAATGAGATCACCGAGTTAAGGTGATCGCTAGAGAGACTGATCAGCAGTCTGGGTCAGACCAGTGTTACGGAACGAACGTGCTATTTAAATAAGCAACACACACATTAAAAATCTATATCACATTCCCCACATTAATCCGTTCCTCGCCAAATGCGTTGCGCTTATCCCGAAAGGGAAATAGCGTGCGTGCGTGTGTGTGTGTGCGCGTGCGTGCGAGCAGTCGTACAAATTTAACAATAGAATTTTGTGATATCACTCCAATTAGCCAAATATTATCAGTGAATAAATCATTTTTTGAACTAGTAAGGCTTCACAGGTAACTTTCTTATTAGTTTTGTCGCCGAGCGAGAAATCCCGAGAAGCGAAACGAGATGAGAATGGGGCATACCTGCTGCCTCGGTATTCCTCAACTCATTTTATCCTTCCTCGTTCTCGCCTCGATTTTCCAGCACTTTGTGACAGATGGGCGCGAGCGTCTAATATAATCTAATCTAATATAATCTAATTAGGAAGTCTAATATAATGCTTGGGCGAAAAGTTCTAGAAATTACTTGCCGCGAGTTACTACGCTCAGAGTCGGGTGTACTTATCTGTATCATAACTGATAGTATATTTATTTATTTCTAATCATTCGCAATTTTAGGCACATGCGCAGTTGAAAAAGCTGCTTAAAATGGGCTTATCGATACAAAGCTGAGTCAGCCAATGAACGTTGCTGAACAAATATATCTTGACGATTCGCGGTAGGGATAGGGAACTCTCCAGGCCTGAAATTCTTGAACGTGTACGTTTGAAGGTCACGAAAATAGGAGAAAGTTTACTGTATAACAATAGGATATATGAATCAGAAAGGTGAAAAGGTAGGTATATTTTTAAGTCATTTGAAGTTTAAAGACACTAATTAAATTTTTTATTTTTTATCAGTAATAAGACTCATAAACTCATATGATCAGGATACAGTAGATTTTATAATTCACCCCTAAGTTACCATGATTTCTCAAATTCTGATCATCTTTAACAGAAAAACCCAATTGATTATTAAAGAGTACATAAGTGGCTATCTTATGACTCTCAGTCATTAATAAACATGGATAAATAAACAAATGATAAAAAGAGATATTTCGGGTTTCACTCGTGTAAAAAACTACGAATTGTTTTCCGACGTTTCGTGAACATTGCAGTTCACATCTTCAGGGCTGACCTGAAACTGAGGTATCAGGTCATGATGTTCTTAGGTATACTTTCTACGATGCCTGTGATTGGCCAGAGCACCCCACCGTGGGGACTGTTGTTTCATCAAATAAAATTTTATGTCCTGTTTCGATATGATACTCAGCTAGTGCTGATTGCGTGAAATGATTGCGTGCATAAAATCTATTAAATAAACAAATAGTGAATGAAAAAACAAAATTTTCTCCGTTTTTTCAACATTTACTGTCCAAGTCTTTTCCAAACATTTTAAAAGAAGTTTAATGAAATCGGCCTAGTAGATCGGCTGGAATCTTGGCGACCACCCCAAAAAAGTGGGATTCGAGAAAAATGCGTTTAAAGATTTTACCTGAGGTAAAAGAAGGTTTCTACTTTATTTCTAAGGGTATATGGTGACAGAAATGTAAAAAAATCGATTTTTTGAAAATTTGAACATGTACTACCCCCTTATTCTGCATAACATGCCTACGTTTTTTAATTTATTCAGATTTTTTATTTGAGTTAATATAGAAGAAAATATATTTTATGGAGATCCGAAAATGAAAAAATATAGAAGCTCTGAGAATTATCAAATTTTTTTTTAGCATAGAAACTTTTTTGTTTTGAAAATGTACTATCAAAAAAACTGAAAATATCAGATCATTAAGAATGACGAGTTATCTCAAATCAGATCACCATACACTTTAAACAATATCTTACTTGTAAACGCAAACCAGGTTACCCTCTGTCCATTTTGCAATTATTTTGAAGATGACTGTCTAGGAATAGTCGAAACGTTAAGATTGTTAATTAGTGATCTCTCAGCTTTAATTAATATACAGTAAACTTCCACCTATGTCCCCTACCGTAAAAAATATACACTCACGAATGTCCCCCTCTGGAGGGGCACCTACCTCTACCGCGAGCCGTCGCACAGTAGGTTATTTTGGATTTGTTCGTGCAAATAATCGACGACTCGTCAATTTTCGCCCGAATTGAATTTTTTTTAAATACTCGTGAATAAATTTACTGTCGAATAGATACGCCACTATTACTATTTGAATCGTCAGTTCGTCAAAAAAACGTCGACCAACGTCGGCAGTCGTCGGCCGATTTTTAGGCTATTCAGATGTCAGTAATATTTGGTAATTCTTACAAACAATGCTTGATGCTCATTGTTATTTATGTTTTCAACCATTGTAAAAGCAAAGCTTTCTATTATCATTCTATTTCTGCAGTAAAAGTTTTAAATAATAGTTAATAAACGTTCATAATGTTAATACTTTAATTTTCAAATTATTCAACCGAGAAACGTTTGTTCTGAAGAAATAAACGAAACAGTATTTTATGGAATTTTAAATCTTTTTTTCTTACAGTTTTTATGTTTATTTAAATAAAATTATTATTTAAATAATTAAATACCAACCAAAATTTTTTATCAATGTAATACGTATTATTTTAAAGTAAGGTTTCCGGACTCGTTGGATTAAAATATTTGGGTGTGTGATTATCTGCTCTGATTGATCAGTAAAATTAATAACAATAATAATTAAAGAAAGTTATATGCGATATGAAATTGTTATATCAGTGACATTATACTCTTTTCCATGGGTTTGTACGAATTACCAAATATTACTGACATCTGAATAGCCTAAAAATTGGTCGACGACTGCCGACGTTCCAAAATACCTTACTGTGCGTCGGGATATTTGTGTCCAGCTACGTTCATTGGCTGCCTCGGAGTTGTATCGATACCCCCCCCCCCCCCCCCCCCCCCCCCTGTAAGCCACTTTTCCAACTGCGCAGTTGCCGAAAAGAATGGGTCTATTTTGAATCAATAAAGATATACTATAAATAATAATGCTTGTCGGCACATGCACAGTTAAAGCAGTCGCGGTCCGTTAGCATGCCATTGATTAGCATGATTGATTTTTCATTTCCTTGAAATAGTACAATTTTTCAACTAAAACTTAATATAATAGAATCAAAAACCGACTCATATATTTCGCGGCATATTGAGTACTGCATCATGAGCTCACGGTCATGGACGGATAGGTTGAAGTGTCAGGAAGATTAGCACAGTTGTTGACCACTGTTCATATACGTACACAAACTTTAACATAGGAATGTAGACAACTTTTTCGAATAAATTAATCTAAAAATGAAAGTTACAAAGGTATGAATTTTCAAATGCATCATGATAGGATAGGTGAAAATGTCAGCCGCCAGGAAGTTTACATGTTCTTTGGTACCTACATGACACTGCGTTGTAACTGTACACGACTTTCTGGAGAAAATTTTCTAAATGCAACGGTAAGTTATAAAGGTCTTAATAGTAATATTTCTCAAGTTTAGAACTATTTTCTCAGTCATGTTCCATTCTTTTGTCGATTAGAGATCTTACAGTGTCACGAAATAAAATATCTAAACTTTAAGGTCAGTGTATAAGATCGGGTAGTCTTATCTCAAATTTCAGACAGTTGATTGTATTTCGGAAAACTGATAGGTCCACAATCGAGAAAATAATGGAACACGACTGAGAAAATACATTTTACACTTGAAGAATTTTACTATTTGGACATTTATGAGTCACTTTTACGTTTCGAATATTTGCTCCAAAAAGTTATCTGCATTTCCATGACGTCATATTAAAATTTTCAATTCAAACTTCCCGCTCTTCGGGCCTCTTTTTAAATGGTCAGCCCTTTTCTCAGGGTAACTGTCTATCCCGCATAGGGGCCTTGGGGGGAGGTGAAGGAATTGCGCACGGGGAAATAAGTGCGTATAGGGACAGGGGGACTAGACGCGCGGGGACATAAGTGGAAGTTTACTGCATTACATTTTAGCCAGTAATCAACACCGTCTTCTTTACTGACATCCTGAACTAAATATTTAAACCGTAACGCGCCAGTAACCACAGCGCCTTCTAAATCTTAGGGAGGAGAAAAACACGAATCTTGAACTGATAAAGGTTTTTCGGCGACTCTCACGTCGCACGAATTTTCACAACAACATTATAACCACATAAGCTACATAAGTCATTACTATATTCATATCAACGGAAATTAGAGACAGAATACGTAAAAGTTTTCTCTGAGCATAAGTCGCTGCGGTCGTTGCGGTTTCTCTATCAGTTGTTCTCACGCTGTTGCCAAAATGTTGTAAGTTACTATTTCACTTCCAATAATTAGAATTTTTAAGTTAATTACCTTTCTTGTTATTAAACTACAAACATTGGCATAATAAGCGCACACGGAGAAGAAACGAGAGATCTGCGAAAACCAGCCCCACCATTTACCACTACTGGGTACAGCCGAAGCGGACCGATGCGAGCGCAGCTCACCGATACGGCACCAAAAGGTGTAGTGGTAAGGGGAGGGGGTGCTTTTGGTAGATGCATCCCCAGTACTAAAATACTGACTTGCGTACTCTTCTATAATCGCCCGTCCTGTAAAATTCAGATTTGACGCAGGTCCCTTTCTTTGCGGACAGTCACATATCACTTTTCAATTAGTAGAGTGATAGATCATGTACATGGGCAGGTCAAATTCAAAGTAAAGTCTAATGTCTGGATTTTGACTATCTTTTTCAAATATTTAATTAATATTTAATTATAATTTTTCTCCAATCGGATTAGTATCATCTTTCGACATTTTGCTCTCCTTTGTTCTTCTTGCTGAAAAGTAACTTTTATCTTTTATTTTGTCAATTAAAATCTTAAAGGTAATCGTAACCGTTGTTTTTGTGGAGGACATATGACTAATTATTCTGTAGTGTTTGTTGGTAAGTAAGGAAAAGTTTGTTCTAATTGTATTTATTCACTGTCATTTTTTTACATCATTTTTACTTTATCATTCTATCCACCCAATTTTGGGACCATAATTTATATCTTCCTCTAAATAGGATTTTATTACAATTATGATTGACATGTTACATCTCTAGGCTATATTTTCTTGTGCATGATATTTAGGGGTTTTTGCATATCTTATTCCAAATGTTTTAGTTAATTTTTATAATGATTTGAGACCAAATTTTGTCTGAGATTTAGTTTTTTTAAATACTTCAAACATAAGGTTAAGATCGAAGAGTAAAAACAAGACATCAAGAGAACACTAAAACGATGTCGTTTGGACATTTTTTCCAGTCAAAAATTTAAGTTAGTTTTAAAAAAGATGAAAATTTTATTTTTAAGTCACGAAAAATGTAAAGAGACTGCAATTAATTGAATACTACATTTTTAATCAACAAGAAAGGACTTCATCGCAGGTCAGACAGGACGAACAGAAATTGATAGTTTAGAGATACATGAAGTTTTCACAGAAACTACAGATGAGGAAGCGAAAATAAGATTAAATTAAAAAGGAGAAATTTTGCAACTGAAAAGATGACATTATTTTATCATACTTTGATAGATTTTATTATTATTTAGAATTTCAGTGTGTAAGTTAACTGAAATCTTTCGAAGTTTATTTATAAAAATAGACTCAATAATCCGTCGCTAATAATTGTTTTTTTTTCTGCAGCTAATATTTTAATATTTTTGAAACAATTGAAATTCCAAGAATGCTGTGACAGACCTTTGTTAAAATTCATAACTTCACAATCTCTTTTGTGTTTAGCAATTCTGTTTTTTATTCTGCTATCAGTTTCACCTATTTAAGCTTTATTACAACATTTACATTTAATTATATAAATAACAACAGATAAAATATCAATGAAATCACTGTCTTATTTATTCAAAAAATAATTATCTAAAGTATTTGTGTTTTTAAAGTAAATATTGATATCAAATTTTTAAAGTGAATTCCGTTACCATTCAGATAGACCCTGAATTTAAGGTAAGGTAACATTGAAATTAAATCTATTTCAATTATCACTCCATTTTTTTAAATTGGTTTTATTAGTATTATTGTAAATTTCATAAATGCTTTCCTTTATAATGTCGTTAACTACTTCAAGCGGATAGTCATTATGTATTAAGGTTGTTTTTGATTTAAGTTTTCTTTTTTGAATTGGATATCACTTAATTTAACATATCTATATTATACCAAGAAGGTTTTTTTGTATCAATTTGTTAATAAATCACCATTTGGAGTTTTTATAATTTTCAAATCAAGATATTTAATAACATTATTAGGTATTTTCACTTTCACTACCCGTTCCAAAAACATTGACCGCGTCAAATGCTGAGGGGAAAACAAATACACGTGCCTATGTCTTCTTATGGAAGAAATCAGGTTCAGTGCTTTGAATTGTAGTTCTTAGTGATCAACAATAACGCTTTAACGTCGTGCAGAGAAGATAATGGTCAGAATTTGAAGTTATGCTTAACCATATAATACAGTGAGCCAGTGAAATTACTATTTATAAATAAAAGATAGGGATAAGTGCATTAATAAGTATTAAAGAAGATAATAAGTGTTAAGTATTAGGATAATTAATAATAATTGTTAAATTTTACGAAATAAAACGTTTTGAAGTTAACGCAACTAAAAATGCTCGAATATGTCAGAAACAATTAATTTCAGGTAAGTCCATAAACTCATGCTTCTTAACAGTTATATATATATATATATATATATATATATCAATCAACAAGATAAGCTTTTGATTCGGGTACAAACAGAAAGCGGAGTCTGCTGAAATATAGAAACTGCGGTGTCGCGTCGCTTATAAATGTAGTCTTATTGAAATTTCTATTTTTGTATATTTTCTATGTTTAAATTTCATATACTATGTTTTGAAACCTAAAATGCTATTTGGAAGAACATTTGCTTAAGTTTTATCTGTTTATGAGGCCCGTCCTTAGTATACAAACTGCTATATTCAAAAAGAGAAATTTGGGTTTCAAAATTTATTGTTATAAGTCTTGGGCATAGCTATCGTAACACGTTTTCTCTTAAGCCCTTTATTGCGGGTCTCCTCTAAACGAGACAAATTCTAATCTCTTCTAGGTAAAAATGTGCAAACCAGACAAATTGAAGGTAGAGATTGACCGTAAGTAGGCGTAAACGACGTTTCCCACTTCTAGTTATTT
>NC_046659.1:17978767-18001538 GCF_010883055.1 Belonocnema kinseyi | reverse complement strand
TTTCTTTTCAACACATCAAAATTAAGGATAATATCAGCAGTTGATATTATCTTCCGGCAAATATTTGACACTTGTTCCTTATATTTGTCAACTATTTTACATATGGTCCTTCGAGCCGGATTAAGAGTGTAACAGTGTAGTGAGATACATAATTTTCATGAATCAATTTATGATTAAGCAACTAATAAACGTTTAAAATTTCAAGAGACAGTGACTGTTCAAATCAGTGTTTTGCTTTGAAAAACGGTAAAGCAACAGTGAACAGTGACTTAAAATTTCTAGAGACAGTGACTGTTCGAATCAGTGTTTTGCTTTGAAAAACGATAAAGCAACAGTGAAAAGTGACTTAAAATTTCTAGAGACAGTGACTGTTCAAATCAGTGTTTTGCTTTGAAAAACGATAAAGCAACAGTGAACAGTGACCTAAAATTTCTAGAAACAGTGACTGTTCAAATCAGTGTTTTGTTTTGAAAAACGATAAAGCAACAGTGAACAGTGACTTAAAATTTCTGGAAACCGTGTCTGTTTAAATCAGTGTGTTGCTTTGACAAACGATATAGCAACAGTGAACAGTGACTGTACCAATTTTATCATCTATTTGAAAACGGAAAAAATATATTTTCCTCAACAATCCATTCAGAACGAGTCTCAAGGAAGCAGCCTTTAACTCCAGGGAGACAGCCGTCCAAAGCATTCAACACCAGCAAAGTTCAAACAGTAAGGTAGGCTCGTTAAAATCATCATCAATACATATTCCATTTCACCCAATTAATCCTCTTATCCTTCTTCGCGAAAATGACGAGCGTAGAAATAAAAAGATTACATCAGAGACGGGGAACTCAAAAAGCGCAATTGAAAATATTTCGTAATTTTTTAAAAGAATATAAAAAACAACAACCTGATTTAATTAAACTAAATGTTAGAGTTGATAAGTTAAAACAAATCTTTGTCGATTTTGAGCAAGTTTCGGACGAACTTGAAATTTTAGAAGAAGACCGGGATCACGCGACAGAGAGATTTGAAATCGAGGAAATTTACCTTGATTTAATAACCGAATCCAAACATTTAGCTAAATAGGCTCCTCACAGTTCCCCCGAAGTTGAAAATGAATCTCATGGCACACATAGAGAAACGTCTCGTAGCACAGTAATGAAACGACGTATCAAGTTACCGGAAGCTTCTCTCCCAAAATTTAGCGGTAAATATGAAGACTGGCTATTGCGACTTCCTGCTCAAGAAAAGGAATCCGCAGAAGGTTTGAGACGTTTAGCTGATGAAGCTCAGCAGCACTTAGAATCCCTAAAAACTTTAGAAGTTCACTTAAATGAGGAAATTGTCGTGCAAATTTTGGAAGAAAAACTTCACAAATTAACGGCGGAGAAATGGGAGGAAATATTAAAACGCGATACCTTCCCAAAATTAGAGGAAATGTTTGAATTTTTATATAAGGTAGCATCTAGACTTTTGAAACGCGATAGAGATAAGGTTGAACATATACTTCAGACTTCTGGTTCAATAAAACCGTCACCGCAGTCTAATAACAAAAATAATTCTCAGAGAACGACGAGACAAGCATTTCTTTCGAAAACCGGTAAATCATGTCCAATTTGTATCGAAAACCAACATCCCGTATACAGATGCGAAAAATTCCGCAGTTTGTCAATACCCCGTAGCATTCAAGCAGCAAGGGATGCCTCTCTATGCCTGAACTGTTTAAGAATGCACGGAGACAAGTCGTGTAATTTCATAAAATGTCCGTTCTGTGAGGAACCTCACAATGCCTTGCTTCATATGTCGCATGAGCAAATTACGCGAAACGATTGACAATTAACCACGGCAGGTACGGAACAAAATAATTTTTCATTGACACTTAAAGAACCAGCTTCCCAATTAATGACTAGTGCAATAGTAAACGTTTATAGCAATGATCATAAATTAATACGCGGACGTGCTTTACTTGACACTTGTTCCTCTGCCAACTTTGTTACAGAAAAATTCGCAAACAAACTTGGATTAGCAAAAAAGAAATGTTCCATTCCTGTAGGAGCAATGAACGATTTATCTACTGTAACAAAACATGTAGTCCAATTAAAAAATCGTTCAATGCATAATTCTTTTGAAAAAACTCTTACTTGTTTGACAGTTCCAGAAATTTCCAATCTGGTTCCTAACGAAATACTTTCACGCGAGAAATTGCGAATACCCGCAAATGTACCGTTAGCCGATCCACAATTTAATGTACCTGCACCTGTTGATTTATTAATAGGAGCAGGCCCTACTTTATTCATGTTTTGCATAGGGCAGATCGATCTTTCTACTTGCGGAGAAGATTTATGCGTTCAAAAAACACGTTTGGGTTGGATAATTGGTGGAACTCCGGGTAATTCGAAAATGCATAATAATCTAGTAAATTGTCCCATAACTGAGTTACAAGATAGTGTTAACCGATTTTGGGAAATTGAAGAAGGGCAACCTCAAAATCACTTCTCAGCTGAAGAACTAGAATGCGATAAGCACTTTCAGCAATATATTACGCGCAATAAATCGGGTCTCTACATCGTAGCTCTGCCGTTTAAAAACAATAAAGAAGCATTAGATGAATCGCAGTCTAAGGCATTAAAATGTTTAAAATCATTATTTTACAAATTCACAAAAAATCCTGATTTAAAGTCAAATACAGACAGGTCTTAGACGAATATGTAACATTAAATCACATGACCGAAATCACCGACGGCATTAATAAGGACGGTTTTTATTTACCCCATCGCGCGGTAATTAAGGAAAACAGCTTATCTACTAAGCTACGCGTAGTTTTCAACGGGTCTGCTAAAACAAATACCGGCCTGTCACTTAATGACAAACTTATGGTAGGGCCTACTATTCAAAGCGATATAGTCTCCCTAATCCTCAAATTTCGCTTGCATAATTATGTTATAACAGCTGATATTGAGAAGATGTACAGACAAATTCTCGTACGACCAGAAGATCAAAAGTATCAACGCATTCTTTGGGGGGACGTGAATAATATTAAAACTTTTGAATTAAATACAGTCACGTTTGGCCTAGCTTCTGCGCCTTTCTTAGCGATACGTTGTTTACAACAACTCGCTGAAGATGAAGGACATATATTTCCCAGAGCATCAGGCGTATTAACTAAAGATATGTACGTTGACAATTTACTCTCTGGCGCTGCTACGATTGAAGGAGCATTAGAAATTAGGAAAATTACTAAAACTCGGTGGTTTCGTACTTCGACAGTGGGGATCAAACGATTCACAGATCTTACGCGACTTAGATGAGGAAAATATAATTCCCAATTGTCAATTAGATACTTGTCATTCAGACAAACAAGAATCCGTGAAAACCTTAGGCACTATCTGGAATGCACAAAACGATTGCATAACGTACATAGTCAAGCCAGTAGCTGCTAAATTAATAAAATCTAAACGAAAAATTCTGTCCGAAATTGCAAAAATCTTTGATCCTTTAGGTCTACTAGGACCAATCATTTTATACGCAAAACGAATCATGCAAAGACTTTGGCAATTAAAATTAGACTGGAATGAATCAGTTCCTAACAGCGTGTTTACCGCTTGGATGGAATTCTGTGACCAACTTCCAGTTATCAATAACGTGTCCGTCGAAAGAAAAGCCGTAATTAATGACGCAATTAGCGTTCAATTGCACGGTTTCTGTGACGCAACTGAGTGTGGCTACGGAGCATGTATTTATTTAAGATCAATGGATTCTACCGGAAACATAAGCGCCGCGTTATTTTATGCGAAATCGCGTGTAGCACCATTAAAAACAGTTTCTCTGCCACGACTCGAGTTGTGTGGAGCTCAACTTCTTCCTAAGCTCATTAAACAAACCATTGCCATCACGGGAATTTCTTTCGAGAAAGTAGTATTGTGGTCAGATTCCACTATTACGCTACATTGGATTCACACTTCACCACATTTGCTAAAGACATTTGAAGCAAATCGTGTTGCTGATATTCAAAATCAATCCAATCCAAGTCAATGGCGTCACATTCGTTCAGGAGATAATCCAGCCGATGCATTATCACGAGGTCAGCTTCCGAATGAATTTGTGAAAAACGCACAATGGTTCAATGGACCACAGTGGCTTTGTCAGACGGAAACGAACTAGCCGAATCTTGAGCTAAGTACGTTAAGCGACGTGCCGGGAATGAAAAAAGTTTCATGTTTTGTTACCGACGGCATAAATGACCATCTTTTATTAAAGTACTCTTCTTATGAAACATTGAAACGAGTGATCGCATATTGCATGCGTTTTAAATTTCAAAAACGACATCAGGGTCCTTTAACGGTCAAAGAATTGGAAAATGCAGAAAAAACAATAATTAAATTAATTCAAAATATCGAGTTTACTGCCGAAATCTCAAATTTAAAAAAAGGAAAGGAAATTCATCCTAAAAGTAAATTACTCTCACTTACCCCTTTTCTTGATAATGATGACATTCTGCGCGTAGGAGGGAGATTAGAAAAATCCGATCTTGCATACTCACAGAAACATCCAATTCTTCTCCCTCGATCCCATTACGTAACAAGCTTAATTATCGATTATTATTACAAGCAAAACCATCACTCAGGTATTCAGACCACACTTTACGCATTGCGACGTAACTTCTGGTTACCTGATGGACGGCATCAAATACTTTTGAAGAATTTAATACGTTCGTCATAGAAGTTGAAGGAATCCTAAACTCACGCCCCCTTACTCCTATGTCCAGCGACCCTAATGACCTTACCGTCCTTACACCGGGACATTTTTTAATTGGTGATGCATTAACGAGTTTACCTGAGGTAAACTTTACTGACACTTCAAACAACAGACTATCCAGCTGGAAACATATCCAGAAAATTCGTCAACATTTCTGGACCAGGTGGTCTAAAGAATATTTAAATGAATTGAATATTCGCCACAAATGGAAGGCAGGTCAATATGGGATCAAGGAGGGAACAATTGTCCTTCTAAAAGAAGAAAATTTACCACCAAAACAGTGGGTATTGGCACGTGTAATCAAAACACATCCTGGAAACGATGATGTTATTAGAACAGTCACTGTAAAGACTGCAAACAACGAATTTAAGCGAAATGTAAAAAAATTATCTCCATTACCTATAATCGATAACGAAAAGTGTGAAACATGTTAATTGTACTGAATGTTGATCGCTATTCTCTCAACGGGGGGAGTATGTCGCGTCGCTTATAAATGTAGTCTTATTGAAATTTCTATTTTTGTATATTTTCTATGTTTAAATTTCATTTACGATGTTTTGAAACCTAAAATGCTATTTGGAAGAACATCTGCTTAAGTTTAATCTGTTTATGAGGACCGTCCGTAGTATACAAACTGCTAGATTCAAAAAGAGAAATTTGGGTTTCAAAATTTATTGTTATAATTCTTGGGCATAGCTATCGTAACACGTTTTCTCTTAAGCCCTTTATTGCGGGGCTCCTCTAAACGGGACAAATTCGAATCTCTTCTAGGTAAAAATGTGCAGACCAGACAAATTGAAGGTAGAGATTGACCGTAAGTAGGCGTAAACGACGTTTCCCACTTCTAGTTCTTTTTGTCCAATAGGGAGTGCTATCCCTTCCAAGGGTATTTTGTAAGTGCATTCTGCACCTTCGATCTCTCAAAAATTCTCAGGGAATATCAGTTGTCTTCTCACCGCGCTGTATACACTTTAAACAAACAAATTATGGTAGACAAAATATCGTCTATTCTTTTCTTTTCAACACATCAAAATTAAGGATAATATCAGCAGTTGATATTATCTTCCGGCAAATATTTGACACTTGTTCCTTATATTTGTCAACTATTTTACATGCAGAATTATATTCAGGGTTCCTACTTGGGAAAATCAGGGATTTTTTTATGGATTTTTTTCGATCATTTTTAAATTGGTTTTAAAAATTGCAATATTGAATTAAATAATGATTTGAAAATTATCAATACTAATTTCTTTATTTATTCGTTATTGTTAATATTAGTATATTTCAGAATATCCTGTAATCATGGAATTCCTAAAAGCTTGTACCATTATGAAATTAATTTGGCCTTTTAGTTACTTTCCTGAGCTAAGGAACATGGTTATTTAATTTTACATATACAAAGTTCCACATCTATACATTTATAAGAAACGAAAAAACATCATTCATAATAAACTCGCGTAGTTGTTGTATATTTATTATTTATCATATTTTTATATTGTTCCTTTTTACATTCCTTTTTTTAAATTTTTTGTCTTATAAATTTAGGTATTTACAATTTAACTATTCACAGATGGATAATTAAAGACGGTTTTCAACTATTTTTTAATGTTTTGAAATGCCTTTGGATTCAGAATTGCAATGTTTGACAGTAACACGTTACCCAGGACATTACAAAAAAAAAGGAATTTCCAACAAAAGAGTTGAATCCTTAAGTAAGACAGATTATTTGTCAACCAACCAGTTGTATTTGTGAACAAAAAGGATGGGTTTTCCACCAAGAAGTAATTTCTTACCAGAAAATATGAGTTTTCAATCAAATATATGAATTTTTAATCAATGCACATTCTCATCGCGCGCCTAGTGCGCGCGACGGTTGAATCTCGCGCTTCGCGCTCGAACATAATTAAACCTCGCGCTTCGCGCTCGGATATTTATTCTTTGCATTTGGAATGCTTGAAAAAAACTTTATCAAAAAGATCTCTTTTAGATAGCAGTATTTATATGCGTCTTCATATTTTGAATCGTCTACTTAATTAAGTATAGTCAAATATAAAGTTTCTCAAAGCTCTTTAGGCTTTGAGGTACATATTCTCACCGTGACAATCGCGCTGCGCGCTCATTTCCAGCAGACATTTGTAAACAGGTTTGTTGGATTTTTTTTCGTAACTTTCGTCGTTTTTCCACACATTTTTTTTTTATTTTTTTTTTTTTCAAAGTTATTTTTCACGAATAAAACAAAAAGTACGCGTCCTATCACGAAGTGATTCTTAACGAAATTGTAGATCTTTTTTGGGATAACCATTTTTGTTAATTCATCTTTTTTCGTATCCTACATAGTTTGTCCACAACATTGATTTTTTTATTTTACATTATTTTTTGTGCAATCGAAATTTGAATTTTCGATTTTTGAAGAAAATACAAAAATTGGTTATGATAATCTTGTAGGGCTTTCAAAAAGAAATGTTTTTCTTCTCTTGACTTTTTTTCATATCGTGCGTTTTTCGGCTTCAAATTTTGATTTTCGGTTGATTAAAAAAATTTTGCAAATGCTATAACTCAGAATTTTCTTTTTATCGAAAAAGTCATAAGGATACATTGTTTGTTCTTTTTAATACTATAAATATCCGTACATAGAATTTTCAAATTCAAAAAAAAAGTTGGACGGATGGACAGACAGACAGAAGCCATCGTGAAAACTTGATTTTCGGATTCAGGGGGTGTCGAAACGTGGAGATCCGTTGAAAAAGTGTGATGTCAAATTTCCGACAATTCTAATACTTTCTCAATCATAAATGATGAGAATGTAAAAAGTCGAGTGTTTAAGTAAATAGTAGAAGTTTTAACCGGAAAAAACAAAACAGTTAAATTTTCAGCAAAAGATGAATTTTCCAACAAAAAAATTACTCAAAGGTAGGTCTTGTAGTTTTTGTCTACTGGCCGTAGTTTATGTTTATTGTGGTGTTATTAAAACATGTTTCGTCCGTCGACGCCGGACCTCATAAGCTTGTAAGAATTAATAAACCCATCATAAGAAAAGAGATAGGACGTAGATTTAACAGTAGTCATATAAATAGATTTTTTGAGATTTCTAAGATAATTTTTAATATTTGAAACGCATCAATTCGTAAATTATTGAGTTTTTAATAAGAAGAACGTTATTTTAAACAGTTATTTAAACGTAAAAATGGGTGCCTGGCAGGTGTGAGTGGATGCGTTTACCTGTGGCGACCTGTGAAAGGTGCGAATTTTTGGCAGTTAACTAACGTGACTCGGATAAGGTTGAAAATTATTGTACATGTAGGGGCTGACATTAGAAATAGCACCTGCGCATTGCCAGGCACTTACCTAGATGCAAAAGTGTTGTCAGGCGCCTTCGAAGTCGCCGGACATTCAGGTGAAATTTCTTAAAATTGATTTTACAGGAAAAAGTTTGAAATAAAAGTTGGACCACTCCCAGCGATGCATATTTTCATTGGTATATTATTTTTTGATAAAATTGATATATTTCGAGAAAACATCGATTAAAGAAACAATGCGCAGGTGCTACTTCTAATGTCAGCCCCTACATGTACACCAATTTTCAACCTTATCTGAGTTACGTTAGTTAACTGCAAAAAATTCGCACCTTTGACAGGTCGCCACAGGTAAAAGCATCCACTCACACCTGCCAGGCATCCATTTTTACGTTCTTCATCATCAGACGAACATCTCATGTAAAAATTAGCCTTATCCGTATCACGTTCCCATTTACGTTGTGAGCCCACGGTCTATTTCTGAAGGGGGGGCCTTCTTAATCGTTTTCTCAAAAGAGGGGCAACAATTTCCCATTTTGAAATTTCATGTATATTTGTAGATACACGCAGTACGATGTCACCTCACCGGTATATATGGCAGATTATATAGTCTGTACGTTCTCGCCTCAGGCGGTGTTACCATGTCTGGGAGGTATGTTCGTAATGCTCTTATCGTACCTGCATCCATGCCTCCCAGATATCACCGAGATCTGCCGATCCATTAAACTCAGTTAATCATTGATTCAAGTTGAGAAAAATAATTGCTTAAACAATTAATTATTATTTTTAAGAATATTATCTCATTTTCTTATATTTTCATTTTCAACACTTCGTTTTTTTCAATTCAAATAAGGCAAATATTACTACACTTTAACCAAATTAATAGTTTAAACAAACTATTATTGTTTATACCTATCTACTCCTATAGTAATGCTGCACAGTTAAGGTTTCTTCAAAATAATATCCACTTTTGTTCACTTTTCAACTAAATTGAGGGGATAATTGAAGCAAATTAACAAAAAACATTGTTTGGGTCCACTTTTCCCTTAAACTGAGCTAATAGTAAAAAATGAATTACATAAACAATTTATGATTGTTTATAAATATTTTTTCTTATAGTAAAACCAGAAAGTTATGATTATTTATTCAACTTTTAACTTTTCTATGAGTTTTTAACTTCTGAAAAAATAATAACAAAAATCAGAGCTGATAATTTTGTAGAAATATCTTTCTTTTATGTTAATAGATTTTATCGATGAAGAATTAAGTATTTGAAATATTCTTCAAATTGTGTAGATGGGTCATATTGAATGTAACTTTTCCTTTGAAAGACTATTTTCTTCAATCTATATATTTGAAACATTAGTTGAAACATTAGCCTCTGATTAAAAAGTTGAAAAAATCGGATATTTTAGAAAAAAGCGTACCTGTAAATATAATTTTTTTAACGCAATAATTTTTTTGTTGATTCAAACTAAATAGCGGGCGATATACATGAAAATGTGATAAAAACAAATTTCGACCATGCTTATGAACGTAATAAGTATTCGTTTTGGAGTTTGGTAAAAAACGTTTGATTTTTTCCTCAGGAAACAATGACAAATTTAAAACTATTATTAATGCAAAACAAGTAAAAAGTAAGTTGTGTATTCCCCTGCTGCCTATGTATGGCATTCATTTCGTAAAAAAAATTTTAAGAAAACAAAATTTTATTCTGTAACAAAAATGTGATCAGAAAATAATTGTTAATCATAAAATTATAATACAAGAGTTAAATTCAACCCTAATATATGCGAAATTTTAACAGAGTGTCTATCTCACATTTGTGTTATTAATATTTTACAACATAGAAATTTAAAAATCACATATTTTATTTAAAACATGTCTTAGACTATATTGATGTTGATGAAAATTGCGCTGAACATACAGAAAAATGGTAATTGATACGCAAAGCTGATACCAAAATTTATTTATCGCAGTTCTCTTGGTAACATTTTCCACGTTTACACCACCCAAAATGTATCGCGTTTTAAATGCTACGATTTCTTAACCTACAAGTCAATCTTCGATTACCTATATCCTTTGACTTTATTCATTTTTTACTGCAGTAGGAGAAAAATCTCTAAAATTCTAAAATGATCATCGTATGTTATGTCCCTGATTACATTTCTATTTTTTAAAAAGCATTTTTGTAGTCATTTAAAAAGACATATTTTGCAATCTACTTGTGCAATAATCTATCAAAAGTGTAAATAAATGTTACAAAATAAAAATTTTCAGAATTGAAAAAAGGGTACATTCCTTAAAGGCCATCGTGTTCTACATTTTTTGCCAAATAAATTTAGTTAAAAAAATGTAAAATTGACCAGAAAATATTATTCAATTTAGATTCTGCTTAAAAATAACGATAATTTTCAAAATTTTCAACCAATTTATAATAATATTCTTTTTGGAAAATCCAGATTTTCTATTTATTATGCGTTAGAAATTGTTGAATAATATAAACCTAATAGTTGATTAATAGTACAAATAAAAACTTGGAAACGTTTTATAATCTTGCTTACTACAATTTTCGTTTTTTTTATGCGAAATTACAGCAAAAAATTGTATAAATTAATCAAAAGCATTTAAGATATCGTTGGCAAAATGACAGAAGGACATATCTGAGAATTTGGGCATTTTGAATAGCATTCACCTTAGATACCATCGTTGTAATTGTGGTTATTATTTATGTTGTCGCTGGTATAACGATCGCTTGTCATTTGGAATCAAATATTTGAAACAAATATATGAAGAAACATTTTTATACAGTGCTCTACATACATTTTTCAATTAATATAAAAACACAGTATGCATTATACATCTTGGCGAGATTGTATTGGACCATCAATCTTTATATGCAGCATTTTCTTATTAAAAACATGCTTCTTATTACATTCAATCCCATCAAGTTTTACGATGTCTAATATGGCTTCTAACAAATTATTTAAAAATCTTTGTTGGGTAAATTATCACAAGATTTTTTATATACTTTACAATTAATATTTTGTTACATAATATTTGCACGGAAGGTTACCCACATGTCTGCCTCAGATTTGATTCGTTTAGGATTATGTTTCACATATTTTTTAAATGTGCCCAAATTCATATTTGCGAGGTGAAGTCATCATTTATAATTGAATATCTTAAATTATATAAATGCCTTATATTTAACTGATGCCTTGGATTTTCTGAATGCCTCGAATGCTCTGTACCCCTTAAATTCAATGTATTCCTTGAATTCTCTGAAATCTTGAATTCTCAGAATCCCTTCAAATTTCGGAATTTCCTTAATCACCTGAACTCCTTGATTTCGTTACATTCTTTAAAATCGCTGAATTTCTTAAATTCTTGAAATTCCCTATATTATCTGAATTCCTTGAATTCTCTGAATGAATCGGATTCTCTAAATACACTGAATTCCATGGATTCCTTCGATTTTGCTGAATGCCTTGAAATCTAGGAGTCCCTTCGATTCACTGTGCTCCTTGAATTCTTCATTCCTTAAGTTTTTGGAATTCTTTAGATTTTTCGAATTCATTCAATTCTTTTAATTCCTTGAAATCTCTGAATTCCTCAAATATATTCTGAATCCCGTGAATTCTCTGAACCCCTTGAATTTATGGAATGCCTTGTAGTTGATGAATACTTTGAAGTTTCTTAATTCAATGTTTCTCTGGATTCCTTGAATACTCTGCATTCCTTGTATTCTCTAAATTCCTTGATTTCTCCGAATTCCTTGAATTCTCTTGATCCCTTAAATTCTCTAAACCCTTTAAATTCACGGAATGCCTTTAAGTTGCTGAATACCTCGAATTCTATTATTTCAATGTTTCTCTGAATTCCTTAAATACTTGGAATCCCTTTAATTATCTGAATTTACTTGGAATCCCTTTAATTATCTGAATTTCTTAAGCTCTCTTAATTACTGTGATTCGCTGAATACCTTGAATTCTATCCCTTGAATTCACGGAATGCCTTGAATTTGCTAAATAACACACATTCTCTGAATTCAATGTTTCTCTGAATACCTTGAACTCTCGGAATTACTTGAATCATCTGAATTTCTGGAATTTACTCATTCCCGGAATTCAGAGAATTCCTTGAATTCTCTGAAATCATCGTATTTTCTGAAGGCGCTTCCTCAGGCTTGAAAGATATCCCATGTATTACTCGGACAAGTTTTTCTCCTACAATTCTGAATTGTATGATTTCATAATTCAACCACAGACTATAAATGCCTAAATGCAGAACCTCTCAGAGCGCTTTTTTCGAAAAATGGCCTGGTTCTTGTTTTATTGCAATTAATTGAAAATTGATGCATTTTATGCGCCTGGGAAGTAGCAAACCGCCACCATGAGTGTACTCGTGGCGAACATAGTTCGTGGGCCCTCTAGCTGGCTATGAAACTCAACTTTCCTATTGTTAGAGATTACAGTCGGTTGAAAGAAATTAGAAAATATTAAGGAATTTCATTTCAATACTGTGCATTCGATTCATTACATAACGATAAGACGATTAAGCCAAGAAAGAAGAAAATCGGTTAATCCGTTCCAAATTGGAAACTGTTGAATGGGAGAAGTATGGAATTTGCATTATTTTATTTCCATTTTCTTATTCATTTCATTTATTCATTAATTCATTCATTTACTCATTCATTTATTCATTCATTTCATTATTTTAATTTCATGGTGGCAAGTTTAAATTGAAAATTCTGCAATCATAGAGAATCATAATTTTCCTATCTTTTTTCTTGAATCTTTTTTTGTTTCAAATACAACTGCTTGCGTCACAACAAATGTGTTGTTTTTTGTCAGAATTGATGAAACATTTTGCTTCAGGATTCACATCATTTGTTTCAATTTCATTGCTTTTCATTCGAAAAATTAAAATATTATTAACAGAAAGCAGAGGAGCCTTCTTTTTCAAGTTGGGGACCTAGCCATAGAATTATAAAATTAAATGGCACAATGTATACTGTTTATACTATGTTAAAATTTAATAAAAATTATAAATATATTTCCAATCGATTTACAAGATGGAGTGTAATTTTTTATGGTGTGCGAAATAAATCCATAATAATAAATGTTATTTTCAACACCCCTCCTCCCACACGCACACACAGCGCCCCAAATATGAGCCAAAAATAAAAAACTACATTTTTTACGTTCATTATTATTAATTTTTAGCAAATATCCGTCTTCTTTTTCATACAAATAATTACTAGTGGGCAATTTGAATATTTCTCATTAATTTTTAAACAATTTTCAATTGTTTACAGAAATGTAAATTATTTAAATAATAATTTAATCCCAAAAAATGTAACAAACAATCGTATTTTCGGATTGAAATGTAATGGTTTGTCATTCTTTAGAGTAGCAGATTTTTCTAAAAACATTATATCATCATTTAGGCAATTATTTATTGATTTTTTTTTTAATTTCTGAACATTGAGCTAGAGGTGTCCACTTTTTCTAAATTGGTATACTATGCTACGTTTTTTTGAATAATTACATAATTTTGATAGATTTCTTTTAATTTTTAATAAATTTATATTCGTTTAAACAATCCTAATTTGCTCAATCAGTTTGTTTGCAATAATTAAATAGTGTATTACATGGCTGTATAGTGTATACAAAGAATAGATGACCCACCTTTTAATTGTTTAAGCAAACATAACTTGTTAAAATAATTACTTTTTGAGAAATACTTTTTAAATCGTATTTTCTGAGTCAAACATCTATACGGTAGCGAGACATGGACTTATAAAGATAAAGATAAGAGTAAAATTAACGCAATTGACATCAGATTCATGCGCATAATATGCGGGAAAACTCTGATGGACAAAGTAAGTAAGGAAATAATTCCAAAAGAATATGGTGCAGAAGAGACGCTAGTAGACACATGGGAAAGAAATCGATTAAGATGGTTCGGGCATGTTGAGAGAATGCCAAATGAATGACTAACGAAACAAGTGTATCAAGGTAAAGTAAATGGCAGCGTGCCTAGAGGTAGACCGCGGAAAGAATGGATAGAATGTGTGAATGAGACCCTAGTTAGAAAAGACATACGATGTCACAGAAACACGAGAGTCTGCATGAATAAATGCATGGACATAAAAGAAGCTAGAGAAGTATGCAAGGACAGGAAAGCATGGCGGCAAATAGTTAATAAAAAAAGTGTCAGTAGAGTGAATGACGCCTGAAACAAAAGACCTTGGCCACTAATGGACCCAAGTGGGGAACCTTACACAACGACTTTGTGAGGATCTTCACTTGGGGTGATTGCTAGAGAGACTGATCAGCAACCTGGGTCGGAGCAGTGTTGCGGAGCGAACGTGTTGTTTACACAAATAACACGAGAATTCTGGATCAATCTGAAAATTCTCTATCCCTTCCACACACTACTCCTTTCCCCCACCGTGTGAGTCACGCCTACCCCGAAAGAGAAATGGCATAATGGTGTATATATAAACATAATATTCAATGATATCGAGAACTGGTAAATTCTGCTAAAGTCTTAATGTTATTGTCGTTGCAATTAATTATTGATTTTTAAAAAAATGTATGTCAAATTAAGTATGGATGGTTTACATCAAGAAAATAACGTCAACGACAAACAGAAAACAATAACAACATCTACAAAAAGTTGCTTAGAATAACAATGTAGAAGAAGTGGACATCTCTGCCTCAATTTTTAAAATTTTTGAAAATAAAAAATAAATAATTGTTTAAATAATTACATAATGTTTTTAGAATAATTTTCTACTCCAAACAATGACAAACAATTACATTTCAATCATAAAATATGATTCTTTTCTATATGTTTTGGGATTAAACAATTGTTTAAATAATTTGCATTTGCTTAAACCATTGGAAATTGTTTTAAAACTCATGGAAAATTCCACACTATTCCCATTTAACAATTTCCAATTCTGGGCGCAGCATCTTTTTCTTTCAGCATTTTTTGTCGTACAATCGGAGAAGAGAGAAAAAAGGTGTATCCAGTAATTGAACGGATTAACCGATTTTCTTGTTTCTTTTTTAAATCGTCTTATCGTTATGTAATGAATCGAATGTACAGTATTAAAATGAAATTTCTTAATATTTGCTAATTTCTAATTTCTTTCAACCGACTGTAATCTCTAACAATAGGAAAGTTGAGTGAGGAATGACAGGCACTCAATCTAAATTCTGGGCTCGATCCTAGGTTTACTATGTTTTAAGTATCATCGAAAAAATGATACTCTAGATCACCCGCTGTTCCATAGCCAGCCAGAGGTCCCACGAACTATGTTCGTCATGAGTACACTCATGGTGGCAGTTTGCTACTTCCCAGACGCAGAAAATTCATCAATTTTCAATTAATTGCAATAAAACAAGAACTAGGCCATTTTTCGAAAAAAGCGCTCTAAGAGGCTCTGCATTTAGGCATTTATAGTCTGTGGTTAAAATATGAAATCATACAATTCAGAATTGTAGGAGAAAAAATTGTCAGAGTGATACATGGGCTAATTTTCAAGCATGAGGAAGCGCTTTAATTCCTTGATATCTGTGAATTCCTTGATATATGTATATTCCTTGAATTTAAAGAATGACTTGAATTTCCTAAATTCATTGAATTTAAGGAATATCTCAAATTTCCTAAATTTCTTGAACTCACGGAAATCCTCAGGTAGGCAGAATGCCATTAATTCTCTTAATTCCTTGAATTGCTGAATTATATGAATTTCATTAGGCGTATTCAGATATAATTCTTATAATTTTTATGAAGCTATTTAATTGAATCTTAAAACTTAATGCGGAAAAGGATTTTTGTCTAAACTAATAAAAAACAAAAGAGTACATTTATTCAATTTTCCCTTGAAATTGGGCTTATTTACGAATTTTAACATTTTTCACTTTGTTTCTTTCAATTCATTGGAATTCTTTTGAATTATTAAAACTCACCTAATTTCTTCCAAAACTTATTTTTACCTAAATATAGGTTATTTTAAAAGATTATAAAAAAATTGGTAATGGATTTCAGTAATTTAATGAGAATCGGAAGAATTTTAAATATTTCAGGGCAATGGAAACGATTCGCAGGCACTTTTAAGAGCTTTTGAAAAGTTTTGAGAAATTTTAAAAGATTTAAAAAGATTTTAAATATTTTAGGCAATTTTAAAAGATTCTTAGAACTTTTTTATTTATTTCCGAACCTTATAGGATTTTTAAAAAATATTAATTATTTAGGGTAATCTAAGAGATTCCATAGTATTTTCAAGAGATTTCTTATTCAATAAATGAACAATGAAAACTTTCTTTTTTTTACGTCTTTTATATATTTTATATTATATTATTTCTCATTTGTGAAAATACAATTACATTCTTGAACTTTATTTAGGAATAATTCTATATAAATTTACTTCTATATAATTTACAAATATGGAAAATAGGGCGCCGTCAAAATGCTTCAAGAGCCTTTTGAATAAATGTGTAACGTGAACTACTTTTATAATTCCTTGTTTTAATAGTTATGAACCTAATATTCTCTGAAGAAAATTATTCTGAAATTTTTTTTTTTATTTAGCAAACTACAAATTTAAAAATAAATATTTGCAAATATTATGAAGACCATTTTTAAAAGGTTTAAAATTCACAAATGTTACTTGTATTAAGCTAAAAAGGATAAAAATCAAGGGTTCTTAGTTTATATCTTCAAAACTTTCGCGTTATACTTTATTTTAAAAATATATATTTTAGGTGGTATGAAAATTATTTTTTTTTCGAATACCTAAATGTCTAAAATGGTCGACTACAGATGCACTTTCTAGGTTTGTAGCTAAGTTTGAAATTAATTAAACTTTTATTTAATTTATACAATTGACAAAAAAGGGCAATTCATTATTGCGACAAGAAGAGCAGCCCAAACCTAAATAATGACAAAATTATGCAAAAGATGTCATTGGTATTAAATTTTAATCTACTAAAGTAATTCCATTCCTTGTGTATAAAATAAAAGATTTGCAAACTAGACTTAAAATTTATTTAAATTTTTAGGTTTTATTAGTTTTTCACTGAAAACTACCATTCCTAAGCAAAAATTATAAGGATTTCAAATTTTCCACATTTAAAATTTTTTTAGCCTTATTTCACACCGAAAATGTATATTACAATTAAAAAATTATTGTACACAAAAATTATTCAATTTTAAACATTTAGGTTAGGTTAACATTTTACACGAAAAACTGGTACTTTAGATAAAAAATCACTATAGTTCGAATTTAGGATTTTCAGTTTTTGAACAGCTTCAGGTGATATCAACGTTTTTTTACATAAAAGCAGTTATTTTGAACAAAAAATATGGCTGGAAATTAATTAAATTTTGAATAAAAAAAGTACTAAATCTCAAAGAATGTGTATTATTTGGCAACAACTTGAGGTTATGTTAGTGTTTCATGTGAAATCGGCATTTTTTCACAGAAATCATTGTATGTGAATACAACCTCTATATTTAAAATAAATTATATCTCTAACATCTCAAAAATGATTCAGAACTTTTTAGCCACTGTAGGTTATCATTGCATTTCAAAGAACATTTACAGTATTAGAGGAATTTAGGTTCTATTAAGGTTTTTCGCCACAAAATGGTTATTTTATACAAAAATAAATTAATTTTAAAGCAGACTCACAATTTGGAAAATTCTTTTTTTACGTTATGCATACAATAACAACAAACATGTTGTGTTTTTTTCTTGTAGAAAATTAGTACTTTTCATAACAAAAATCAGAATATTTTTCAGATTTGTATTTTTAAATGATTATTTAACGGTTATATTGACTATATACATTGTATCGAAAAAATATTGCGAATTTCTTTCAGAATGTTGATGCTGGTATCTGGCTTCTGCGCCAGGTATATTACAAATTGTAAGTTTATATTTTTACTAATCTGTAAAAATTACATAACTTTTTGTAGGTACCCAACTTGCAATTAGAACTATTATTTCTTTGGTTATTATCGCAGTTGAAAGATGATATAAAATGTTAATATAATTAATAAAATAATATAAAAATTTATATAAATGTAAGATTCTTTGTCTAAAGTTACACTTAAGTAAAACCTCAATATTCGTAAAAGCATTATAGTTAAGTAATGATTCAAAAATATTCTTTGAAGATTTTCAAACAATCACACTAACAAAAATGTATCATTGAGGTTCAGTATAGGCTCAATACTTGCATGAGATCTTGAAAGATTAGGGAGTTTGCAAGAGATGGGGGACATATCATGTTACATGCAGCAAGTCTCACTGCGGCAAGTCACACCTGCGTCATGTCACATCTGCGGAATGTCACAACTGCGACATCTTTATCTAGCGGCTCGTCTCCCGCGTAGCATTTCTCACAGAGAAATTTACATTTTTACGGCATCTCTCACCAGCTAGGTAGAGATGCCGCAGTTGTGACATGCCGCAGATGAGACATGTCGCAGCGTGACTTGCCGCATCTGTTTGATTAATATTGTCCTGTTATGGTGGAGACTCTAGTGGAAAATTCGTTCTTTTTTATTAAACAAGATTTTTGTTAATAAAAATTTATTCTTCTTTCTTGGTAGGAAAAAAATCTTGCTCAAAAATTAATTTTCTTAGTTCGAAATTAATTTCTTCCAAAAATGTAACTAATTTCTAGGAAATTCGTCGGGTTTTTTCAAAAATGGACTTTTAAACTTAAACATTAGTTATTTCATTTACGGTTCACATTTTTTTTAGATAAAGATTCAAGTATTTGTTTAAATGTGTATATTTACAAAGATTTAAACAGGTTTACAAAATTGTAGAAAAAAATACTCTATACGATTTTCAGACATTTAAAAAAATTTTACTATTTTAATTAATAATTGTTGAGAAAATTGGAAACAATTTAAACGATATTGAAAACTTTTGAAAGAATTTCAAAATTAATTTTAAAAAAATAGATTCCAAACAATTAACAATAAAATCATATAAAAAAATTTTGTCAAGATTCCTATGAAAATCAAAACTGTTTTTTTTTAGAGAATTCATTATAAGAGATTATTTTAGAAAATTTTAAAACATTTCTTAAATTTAACCGCCCTTTTAATTTATGTGCTACAAAGCCTTTGCAAATGTCTCTTTATCCTCTGTATCATATCTATCCAAAGTCTTAGCGAAATCATCAAAATCTTTTTCAAATATTTCTTAGTTCTTTGAAAATATTTTCCAAATATTATCATTAAAGTCTGTGAGCAATCTTTTAAATCCGAATTCTGAATTTTATTGAAATTTTTTAGAATATTTCAAAAGAACAAATAGTGAACATTTTTCACCAAGTTCTTCAATTCTGAAACATAAAACAAGATAAAATTTCTATAAAAAATTATATTTACGACCAAATACTTGAATTTTCAACTAAAACGGGAAATCTTCCTGCATACAGAAGAAATAAACTGTTTTCTAGTAGAAAGTAGTTGAACTATAAATCAAGCAGTTGATTTTTCGACACAAGAACATAAGCTCTTAATGCCACATGTAACATTTCAACAAAAAAAAAGATTCAAATTTAAAAGAAAAAGATTTTAATTCAACCAAAAGACAAATTTTCAAGAAAATAGTTTAATAATATCTTGATTATTAAAAAATAGTGAAAATGTTTAATTTAACTTTCATTTTGAACCCGTTTTGTTTTCCTAATATGTTTATATAGTTAAAAGTAAAATCAAAATAATGATCATGTGTCCATGCATGTTTTTATAGGCCTGTGTTGTGGTTTCCTGTTCGACAATCTCTTTTATGTTCTGTAATTCTACTTTTTAGTCCCCTACCTGTTTCACCTATGTCAACTTTATTACATTGTTTTGCATTTAATTAAATATACCACATTCGATAAATTCTCTTTTAAATCATTTCCTAATTTATGATTATTTTGAAAACAAGAAGTAATTTTATGTTTTCTAACAAGGAAACATTCCCAGGTCGAAAATTCCGATTGCGTTGATTTTTGGGTATATTGTAGTTGAATCGATTCTGAATATAGTCAATTTTCCTTATCGGCCCAAAAACGGTTTTAATGGTAGTTTCACCCCCTCAAAGTTGGGAATTTTAGTACAAGTTTTGCTTGTTTCGCATGTTTAAAGGCGATTGACATATACAAAACAACTTGTACTTTTTGCAACGTGGAAACACGGAAACACACCGTCGATGACCAGCCCCCCCCCCACAAGGGGTTGAAAAACCCCCGTTTACCATCTGGAAAGTGTCTGTAAATTAGCGAAAAATTCAAATAAAAAGTAAAACTTACAAAAAATATTGTAAGTACACATTAGATTGAAACTAAATCGATATGTTTTTGCATTTCGACGTACAAACATGTTTTAAGGGGTAGCTACCCTTATACACGTATATACTCTGAATTTTAGATATATTCGTCTATTTACGGTTATAACACATGAAAAATGATATTTGAGTACATATTTTATTTAACAACTATGAAACTCGTCCAGATTTGTCTTTTCAACCCTTGTTGGAGGGGTTATACTACCCCTTTGCATGTATAAGAAATAAAAAAATGCGCCAACTTGGCAAATTCATTAAAAATTATTCGAAAAATCTTTTTACTTGTCAAGAACTGCAACTTCAATGTATTTGTTGCTTATGAAAAAAAAATTTTCAGGGGCAACTACCCTCACGAACATATATTGTGAAATTTCGAACATGTTTGGATTTTTTTTATTCGTAAAAAATGTTTCATTAATAAAACACATATTCTTCACTATGGAGTTACGATAATTTCTAAAAACTTTCTCAACCACCCTATTTACAGGGCTGAATCGTCAGTTTACACAGATAAAAGTAAAAAAAACTAGCAATTCAAAATATCAACAATGGTTGAAAAGACAAATCAGGACGAGTTTCATAGTTGTTAAATAAAATATGTACTGAAATATTTTTCATGTGTTATAACTGTTAATAGACGAATATATCTAAAATACCTTTGCTAATTTACAGACACTTTCTATATGGTAAACGGGAGTTGCTCACCCCCGTGTGGAGGGTGAGTGGTCATCAACGGTGTGTTTCCGTCTATCCACGTTGCAAAAAGTCCTCTACAAGTTATTTTGTCTATGTCAATCGCCTTTAAACATGCAAAATAAGCAAAACTTCTACTAAAAACCCCAAGTTTGAGGGGGTGAAACTACCCTTAAAACCGTTTTCGACCGATTCTGAAAATTGACCATTTTCAGAATCGATTCAACTACAAAATACTCAAAAATGAACGCAATCGGAATTTTCGACCTGGGAATGTTTCCTTGTAAGTAATGCTCGGAGTCTTTCAGATAAAACTTGCATATAAGGGAAAGATACTTTAATGTCAAATTTGTTATGTTCTTTTAACCATTTATCTTTTTTATTGTTTTTACATGTGCTATTGTAGATTTTATGGATACGTTCTTTTATAATGCTATTTATTGATGGTAGCGGATAATTATTTAATTTTAATTTTTCTTTATTTAAATTTAAATCGTTTTTTCTTAAATTAAAATCACTTAATTTTATAGCCCTATCAATTAGTCCTTTTATTAAGCCAATCTTTTGACTGAGTTCATGATGTGAGTTATAGTTTAGATATTGGCCAGACCATGTTAATTTTCTAAACCAATCTGTAAAAATGTTTCCTTGTGTGTTTTTTAATGGAAATGTCTAAAAATTGTATGGTATTATTATTTTAAATTTCATGTGTGAACTTTAAAGAGTCTTCTACATTGTTGAATGTTTTAACAAATTCATTAATTTTCTCAGTAGGAATTATAGCAAGAATGTCGTCGACATATCTTTTATATATCAAAGGTTTCAATTTTAAATTTCTTAAGGCTCTATTTTCGACATCTTCTAACAATAAAATGGAAATTATTGGAGATAAGGGGGAACCCATAGGACAAACAAAAACTTGTTTATAGTATTTTTTATAGAAAGCAAAAACTATGTTGTTCAAAATAGTTCTTATTGCCACTAGAATTTCATTTTTTGAAACTTTTGTAAGATTTTTATTGAGATTTAATTTTTCTTCAACAACATCCAAAGCCAAATGTTAAGGTATATTGTCGAACATGGAAACAACAACTAGTGAAATCATGGAGTGGGGAATTGGAATTTTTTGAGTTTTTAGACAGTTTTTTAAGTCCCAACTATCTTTAACAAATGAATCAGTTTTTATTTATTTAGCATTGTTTCTACAGTTTGTTTGTAATCATTGAAATTAAAAGCAACAGTCACATTTCCTTTATCAGCTTTGACTAATATAATGTCCTTATTATTTAATTGGAATTTTTTAACCTTTTCTATTTTTTGTAAGTTATCCTTATTTTTAAATTTATTGCTTCATATGAAATTTGAGATAAGTGTGGTAGTTTCCTTTCTGATATTTTGTTTTTTATCAGGATCTAAGACCCGGATATTGTTTTCCAAATTAGCTATGATATTATTAATATGAATTTTTTTGATATTAAAAGGAATTCCATAATTTTTTCCCAAGGCAACAGTCTCAACAATATGATCGGGAATTTGTTTATTTGAAATAATTTCGAACAAATTTTCGGTTCTACCTTTCTTAAGTTCGTGATTGTGTTGAAAAATCTTAGGAGCTATCCATATACCACGTGGACAATTTTTCACCACTGCTTGACCCCCCCCC
>NC_046659.1:17964032-17978667 GCF_010883055.1 Belonocnema kinseyi | reverse complement strand
CCCCCCCCCCTAAAATTTCCACGTGGTATATGGATGGCCCCTTATTTCTTCTGAATTCAAATTTTTTTCGTAAGTTCTAATCTGATTTTAATTTTTTCTGCAATGAATTCTTGTGAAGCAAAAAAAGTATTTATAGATTGTTCTTGGATATTTCTATATAAACGGTGTTTTAAATATTGCGAATAGTTTCCTGAGTGGTAAATCAAGTAGACTAAATTTTTAATTTCATAATTTAAAGTTTGTTTTTAAAAGAGAGATATTGCAGCAACTAATTAACTGCGTACATTGTAATGAGAATTGATAATTTGAAAATGTCTCGTGGAATTTTCAATGTGTGCTGGAAACGTTGTTATAAACCAAATTTTAGTAATAAATGATCGTATGATCGAAGATTTAAACTTGGAATTTTAATTACAATGTTGATTACTTTATTGTTGTTTTTAATAGATCCATAACTTTTAATTGTCACTTCTTGCAGATTTCAACAAGATTGATAAAATATTGAAAAATTATTTTTCCATAAGACACAAATTTAAAATAGAGTGACTGATAAACAGCAGGGAAATGTTTTTTAGTATCTGATCAAAAACTGACTACAAATATCTGTGGTGTTAGAACCGATCATTCAGAAAACGGAATCAAATAATATGGTACGTCTCTTGTTGTAAAATTAATAATAAAAATTGTATTAAAATCACTTCCATTTAAAAACTAGTATAACTTTTTATTAATATTTTTTTTTTACTTTATTAGTAGAAATTGATCAGGCCTTACAGAAAACAGCAGGGTTTCAGTTTTAAAAATTTTCGTGTTTGACATTCTAAAAACAGCTTTACGTAAATTATTGTGGAAAATTATGCTCTAGGTACTGAAACTTTATTGTAGAAAATATGGATTTAAACATAAATGGAACTTTTGACAAGCAATACTTTTAAAATCAAAATCAGCGTCTCAATTTGTATTTTTCTCTGAATCTATAAGTCTCTTTAAGCGACAATTTTAGTTATGCAAAATTTTTTTTTAATTTAAATTTCTTCTATCAAATGTAATTTCATATCAAAAATATTAATTATTTATCAAATTAATGTCTGGAAAATTAATTCAAACGGGAAAATGAATATTAATATTAAAAAACCTTATTTCAGTGTGAATAGGTTTAGTTTGCAAAATATGAACATTCAGTAAAACAATCATCACTGTTTTAGTACCGCAAACATATTCAAAATCGAAAATTAAGCCGATATTAATTTAAGAAGAATTGCAATAAATTTAAGGATTTTGTACTCAAAGAACGAACCATGTGACCCCAAAGGATTTTGCTATTCTAAAATCGAACCCGTTATCAAGATTTTTCATATACGTCAGGGTTTCGTGATATCCTAACATTTTTAGCCATATTTGAGGCAATATAAACAATCAGAATTTTTCTTCTGAAAACTGCTAACGCCATCGTATCTTTGTTATCTTCCATTTACATTTATAATAATTTAAAACCGATTTTTTTTCTCCAAGATATGACACACTAACCATTTATTCACTTTTTACGCCTACTTTTCTAGTTTTTATTGTGGAACTGAAATGGTTATTGTGCGATATTTCGGAGATAAAAAATCGGTTCTACATGATTGAAAATAGAAAAAAAGATAAAAAGTTATACTAAACGATGGGATCAACATTTTTTTTAATGTTCATTGTTATTTTATATTGACTCAAATATAGTTAAACATATCCATTTTCGCACTTTTAGGCCAGGATACCTCAAAAACCTGACTCATAGTAAAAATGTAGACAACAAATTCGGTTTTGGGACGCAAAAATCCTTCGGAATCACATGGTTCGATCTTTGGGAACAAATTTTGTCCGGCTATGTGTTCTTGAAGAATTCAATCACAAAATTTAGAAATTTATTTTCGAAAGCTTTCAAGAGAATAAACAATTTTAATCGGAATTCCTAGAAAAACGAAAAGCAGAAGATTTGAAAATGATTTTTGTAACGATTTTTAAAGTAAATGTCTATAAAGATTGCGAAAAAAATGTGTTGAGTAAATTAATCTTTTTACCTTAAATATGCTTAAAGAAGTATGATTTAAAAAAAAAGGTTTAAATCACTCTTAAATTAATAGGATTAAAAATAATACCGTGGGTTTATATTCGTTTAAATCTTGGAACTGCACAATACATAAAATTTGAAAATTCAAAATTTTGCAACTTGACGGTTTTCAATTTGAAAATTATTAAAAGCTTTTATACGCGTAAATTATTGAAAGTTTGAAGTAAAAAATTTCAAACTCTACTATTAATAGTTCAAAATTTGTAAGTGTTTCACTCTGAGTGCTATAATTTGTAGTTCACTTTTCATAACTTCAAATGAAAAAAATTGTATCTTAAAGAGTACAAATCGTTCAATTTCAGTGATCGTTCTTTCTCTATTGTTAAAATGTTATGTTAAGTAAAAAAGTTGTTCTTTGAAGTCCTAGGACGACGCATTTTAAGAACATTGCAAAAACATAAATTGAGAATAAGTATTTGGTGTCCAATTGATTGCTACATATTTGTAAACAAATTCAAACGCATGGTTAATTGTTGTTTAATAAATATTATTCATTATTGTTTTTTGATATTCGGCCATACCTTTAATGTTTAAACATAGAAGCTTTTTTGTTATGGCAATAATCTACATATCTTCTTTTAAAATTATCTCATTGCAAAATTCTAAATCTTTTTCATCCTGGGTCGAACAATTAGCAACGCCACATTCCTTTGCAATAAATGTGAAAAATATAATCAATAATTTCTTAAGAGATGACTAATCAATTGCTGGAAAAATAGATATAGCGTGGCAAATTGTCATACAACAGTACAGGTATGAATAACAACTCGAAAATTCATGTTTTGGCTAGAAAATTTCACATTTTTCAGAAAATTAACTGATTTAGTTTCAAAATACTATTTTCGGTTTAAAAATGCTACTGTTTCGAAGACAATTGCATTTTTTGGCTTCATAAATCGTATTTTGTAGTTAAAAATCATTTTTCTTGGTAGAAAAGGCACGTTTAATATATTAATTTTCAAATAAATTATTTGATCGAAAAATTGATGTATTGTTTTAATTATTCATATTTTCTGATGAAAAATTAATATTCTTGGTAAAAGAATTAACTTTTTGTTTGAAAATGCAACTAATAAGTTCTGAGAATTAATTTTCTTAACATATAAATTTATAAACTTAAATTAATTAATTTTCTTGGATATTTATATTTCGAAATGAAAATTGAACTTTTCATGTTGCGAAAATTCATGTGTTTTAATAGAACTCCCTAGTTTTGGACAGAAAATAAATCATCTTAAATGAAAATTCAGCCTTTAATTAGAAACGCAATTGCTTGGTGGGAAATAAATCTATCTTGTTTCAGAAATGAAATATTTTCTTAAAAATACGTCTTTTTTTCGTAAATTTAATTTTTTAAATTAAAATCTTTTTATTTGAAATATTAACTGTTACATGTTACGTTATGAATTCATTTTCGAATTCATCTATTTGGTCGTATAAGTTGACTGTTTCGTCTAAAATTCATTTCGTTCTTCAACTTGCGAATTCAAGAAATTGCGTAAAAATTGGACTATTCGGCTTTAAATAAATTTTTTTGACGAAAATTCCTATTTTTGTTTAAAAATTAAACTACTACTATACAGCCATCGTTTTGATTGAATATTCAACTATTTAGTTAAAAATTCAGAATTTCTTCATAGGTTTAACTGGTTGAAAATTCGGATTTTTTCTTTGTAAAAAGTACAATTTTAGACTGCAAATTGAACCATTCCATTTTTGATTTGAAAATATTTAACTCTTTCAATTCAAAGTTCAACAATTTAGGTGAAAGTTCATGCACTTTGTTTAAAATTCATCCTTTTCGTATATGTGTACCCCGTAATGGTCGGCTTACCTTATTTCGTAGAACATTAGCTTATTGTATCAAATTCACATGTTGGTATTAGATATGTAAACTAAAATCTTATTTGGGTGATAATCCAACTGTTATTTTTGTTTTGAAAATTTGTCCTTTTAATTTAAAAATTCACATATTTAAGTGGAAACTGCATCATTCTTTGGTGAAAATGCAACTATTTGATTAAAAATTCAACTGTTTTGATCAGCATATAGGTATATTCATAGAAAAAATACTTTTTGTTTAAAATTCATACTTTGATACTGAAAAGTCAAATTAAATTCTTTTTTGATTAAAAATTCAACTGTTTTTTTTTTAATTTGTGTGTTATATTTGAAAAATATATCTATTTTTAGAAGAAACAGCATCTTTATCAGATATAAATGCAACTGCATGGTTAAAAATTTAAGAATTTTCTTAAAGAGGCGCCCTTTTCGGTTGAAAATATAACTGTTAAGTTGAAAATTCAACAATTTTGTAGAAAGTTGACTAGTTTAAAATTTATATTGGAATGTTGACATTTTTTCAATAGAGGTATATCTTTTTGTTTAAAATGCAAATATTTTATTAAGAATTATTTTTGTATTGCTGAAAATTCATATTTTCTGTTTAAAAATTCAATATCGGTGCATAAAATTCTTCTTGCCCTGAACATGAAACAATTTAGGAAAATGTTTTTTGTCTTTCACCACTGAAGACCTTTATTTAATGAAAAATCGTTTTTTGGTGGTAAAATTAATTTTTTTAAATGAAATTTTATCTTTCCCGATTGAAGTATCAACTATTACAGTTTCTTTGTTGATGATTCATGTTTTGATGATGAAAATGTAATTATTTTTTGAAAATTTATTTATTTGGTTAAAAGTTCAAGTATTCTGTTAAAATCTCCTCTTTTATGGCAGAAGATTAATTTTTGTTAAAAATAAATATGAGTAAATTCGAAAATTTTTATTATGTATCTGAAATTTTGTTTGATTCCGTTAATAAAATATCCGATCTTAAACATATTACAAGATGAAAATTTTGGTATTTGACTGCTAATGGTCAGGAATTTAAAAAAATGGCTTAAAAAATCTGAGAATTAGGAAAATGAGGTTTGCAACCTTCAAAACTTTGTAATAACAAGATTTATTCATCACCTCGCTTCTAAATTGCTTGTAAAAATTAAAATAAATAATGATTCTCAATAACCAGAGTTGATTATTCACGGCCTTATAAACAATATATTTTCTATAAATGTACGACACCCTATACACACTGCAATACTCCAGTTACAAACTATTAACATTTTTTTATATTGTTAATTTTACCGTAAACAATATGAGTAGAGTAGATAGATTTTTCTGTGCCTGATTGTCACTGTTTGAAACTATTGTTAACAAAAATTGTTTGAACCTAAATTGAGCCAGATTTAAAAAACCTGCCCAAGATTTTTGTAATCAAGAGACAATTTTGACTTTACGAAAAAGAGAAATCTCGAGGATCTATAAATACATACAGAAGTGTTAGTGGCGACCGAACTATAAGAGATGAGTATAATTTCGTCGCCACCGTGGGCTAGAAAATTGGGCACTTAAGTAGGCAGGTGGTCTACCTGAGGTGGCAATGTGGCCTTCAAAGCGGCACACGCCTCCCTCACTATGGACTGCAACTGAAATTTCGCACGTTCCAAAACCTAGGGGAGATGAAGTGTCCCCCATGAAGATAATCCCTTTGCGTTTCAACTTGCCTGTTTCGTGGCTATTTTCTCGCCTATTCCTCAATTAAAAATACTATTAGGTGGATACATCCCTGATATTTTGACGAGTTTGGGAATATAATAGTAAATATACATAGATTCTGAACAATTCCAATATAAATATTAAATTTTGATTAGCTCCCAATTCCCACTGCGTTAATTAGGTGATTAAAATTTTTTCTATTGTTTTTTATTGTTACAGTTCTCGAAAACTCCAGACAAAACTGAAAGTTTCAAAAATTAATTAAAGAGATTATTAGAAATAATAATAAGTTGATAATCACAGGGGGATTGTATTTACCCTAAAAAAATGTTGTAGAAATTTCCAATGTACATTGTGTGCTTTAGGGTGAGGTGACTTGAAAAAAATTGAATTCTTTCAAACATTTTAACACATAATAGTGGTTTTTATTCGTGAGTTTTGTGAAATTTTTTAAAAGTACATACTGTTTTGTAGTTACGCATTTTTACAATTAAAAGTTTTATTCTTTGTTTAATGTCTTAGTTGTGAAATTATAAAAATTCTTTATTTAAAAATTTTAATTATATTTATTTTCATGAACAGCAATTAATGTAGCTGGCAATATTCTTCAAAACATCTTTTCACTAAGTACAATTGAATTGTATTGAGAACATTTTGTAACAAACTTATAAAGTCGTATATTTATTTGAACATTTTTAAATTTAAAGCCTTAAAAACAGTTTTTTTGCATAACAGAAATAAGGTTAATTGATGAATTTTTCTGTTATCATAAGGAGTAATATCTGTGAAAGTAAAATTTTTTCCCTTAAAAGTTGCACTGCAGTAAAAATAAAAAATTTAACAAACTTTGTAGTTAAATGATTATTTAAATATTCTTTAAAAATTGTTCTTTTCTTCATTGAAAAAAGTTAATGAAAATATGTATTCAGAATAGTAACAATACAAATTGTTAAAGGCTATTTCTTTTGAACAATGTTTTTCTTAATTTCTTGTACAACAGTTTTTTTTCTTCAAATTTTTGTTTCCAAAATTTTTTAATTTGTATTTTTACAAAATTGGTTAAATTTAAATTTTCTAAGTTGAAATGTGAGGAATTTTGTGTTAAAATTAACAATTATTTCTATTAAAGTAAAGCATTTCTAAAATCACACTGTGGTAAAAACTAAACTTAAAAAAATGAAGTTGTACATAATCTTTTAATTGTGCTTTTATATTTAAATACTGTAGCTAAATAATTCATGAAAATATATGATCAATTTTCTGTTATCATGAGAATTTTTTCTGTAAAAGTAAAAAGAAGTTTGCCTTTCAAAATCCACTTTTCGTTGATAACGAATAGAACATTTTTTAAATAATCATTTAATCATTATTTATCTACAAAGTTTTTTATAATTTAATATTTAAATCACAGTGTAATTTTCCAGGGCCTGAAATGTTTGCTGACAACTTTAAATAAATTTGTTAAAAAATTGTATTACTACATTGTAGTAGTTTTTTCATCAATATTTAATTTAGTTGAGAAATACTTCTTTAAGAATACTGCAAACTTTAATGATAGTTATTAATAAAATATAATTAAACAAAAATTTTTATAATTTCACTAATAATATGTTAATCAAAGAATAACACTTCCAACTGCAAAACTGCCAACCACGTAATACATGAACAATTTCTACAAAATAACAACATTTTTACACACTTACATTTGTTAACTTTTACACTATTTATTAACTCACTATAATTTAAAAGTTGAACAAAAGTGGAAAATTAAAAAAAAAATTGCAAGTTTCGAGAATTATTTTAAGAGATTTTATTATTATTATTATTATTACTATACATTATTGCTGTTAGATTTAATCGATTATTGCCTTTTTGATTAATTTCAATTAAGGTGTAGTGTATATTAGAGTGGTCCAAAAAATCCCTTTCGGGCTACAGAGCTAAGACCCCCCTCCCCTTCGAAAGTTTCTATTTCTGGAGAAAGAAAATCTGTACTCTTTTTTCGAAATTCGAAGATTAACACGTGCAATCAGGCACTTCAATACTCCATTTAATTAACATAGGGAAATTTTTAATTTTCGAAAAATTGAACTCATGTTCCAGGGTTTCATCCAAACGTGCTACATTTTTCAAAGATTTGAGAGGAGTGTCTACGATATAAAACAATATTAATAACATTTATTTTCAACCTACTCCTACCGTACCCGCAGCGCCCCTTAATATTACCAAAAAATTAATTTTTAACTATATTATTGTTACTTTTTAGCAATCTCCGCCGTCTTTTTCATACAAATAATTACTAATTGACAAATTGAATATATACCTATACAAATTCAAATCATTTAAACAATTATTTATTTCTAAAAATGTAAAAAATAGTCGTATTTTCTGATTAAAATATAATTGTTGGTCATTGCTTGCACGTATTTGTACATATGTTTGTAGGAATTGCTTGCAGTATTCCTTTTAAACAATCTTTATTTGCTCCAGCAGTTTTTTTCAATAACTAAAAAAATGCAATAAAGTAGAGCCAATACAATTATGTTTCTGACTGTATAGAATATAGAAAAAAATACATTTACCACTTTTAAATAGTTTAAACAAATATAATTTGTTTAAATAATTACTTTTCTAAAAATAATTATAAAATCGTAATTAATTGTAATTAATTAAGCAAATAAAAATTATTTAAACAAATAGAAATATGTTAAGCATTAGAAGAAATGTATCAAAATGATGTAATTATTCTACAAAAAGTAGCATAGAATATCAATTTGTAAGAAAGTGGACATATCTGGCTCAATTTTTAGAAATTCGGAAAAAGAATAATAATTAATTGTTTAAATAATTACAATGCGTTTTTAGAAAAATATACTACTCTAAACAATGACAAAAAATAACATTTCAATCAGAAAATACGATAATTTTTTAGATTTTTGAGGGATAAATAATTGTTTTTATAATTTACAATTGTTTAAACAATAAAAAACCGTTTAAAAAGTCATGGTAAATATAAAATTGTCATATTTGGGACGCTACGGGAAGGGCGGTGGCAGTTTTTTTTCAAACAAAAAAACCCGGATTTTATTTCTCCGGAAATGGAAAACTAGGGGGGGGGGGGGGGGGGGGGGGGGGGGGGGGGGGGGGGGGGGATCTTGCTCTCTAAAATGAAAAAAAATAATTGCAAAGCATTTTGGGACCACCCTAGTGTACATACGTCCGAATACAAGCCACGCCCACTCCCTTTTCCAGATACCCTTCCCCTTGCCAGGTCCGTATGTTTGGACTCGACATGTGAAAAACTTAGATAAATTACATTGCTTCTATGTCTTAATTTCGAATATAATACTACGCCCTAGGCGCGCTTACGGGAGAAATTGTTCAGGAACGTTAACCCCCTCCCCCCCACGTGATTCTTTTTTTTTTTGCACTTAACATTGAGAATGATACTTGAAAAGACCCCCCCTTAAATTAAAAATTTTTCAATGAAAAAAAGGAGTTAGCAAAAAAAGAATTGAATTTTTAACTGCGAAGTATTTTTTAGTCAATGAAACAAAATCTCAGTCAAAATGTGCAAAAGAAGAATTAATCAATTTTTTTTTTAATTCCAAATTATACAATTTCTAACAATTTTAAGTTAAAAACATGTTTTCATACCTCATAGTGTGTTCCGAATTCTTCAGTAATAATCTCATGAACATTTATTTTCAAAAATCGTCACAATTTTTTCCAGAAATCCGATGCAAATTTTTTTATTATCTAGAAGCTCGAATTTTTCTTAAAACTTTTTGAAAATCCTGCAAAATAAAAAAAAACTGCTCCAAAAAAAATTTTAATATGTTTTCAAATAATTTAAAAAAAAGTCATTTTTATTTCTCCTTTGAAAATTTAATTTAAAAATCTTATTCTTCTGAAACCTTTGTAAATGCTAAGAAAGCTTTTAAATTTTGTTTTTAAATCTTAAAAATTCTACATTTTGTTTCAAATTGTTTTTTAATTTTTCAAATTTTAAATTATTTGGTAATATTTCCAAACTTCTAAATATATATCTTAAATTTACTTGAATTTTTTCCAAATTTATAATTAAATAAATATATTTTTACTTCTTCATGAAACCCGATTTTATTTACCGAAAATTTAACTTTTCCATGTTAAGTTGAAAATTCATTTCTTTAGTTGAAAATTGTAATATCTAGTTGGAACCTCCTTATTTTTAAATATCTTTGTGAATACTGATGTATTTTGATCAAAATTAATCTTCTTAGGTAGAGAATTAATCTTTCAGGTTGAAAATGCATGATGAATTTTCTTGTTCGCAAAGTTTTAAACTTTTCTTGAGTTTCAATTTATTTACATAACTGAAGGTCAGAAAAGTCTTCAAGATTTGTTGCAGGTTTCAATCATTTTTATTTAGAAATAATTCTAATTTAATTCGCCCCCGTTTTCGGAAAAAATAATAATAGGTTTGGAAATAGGAGAAGAATTTGTTGGGGTACTTCAAAACTTTCAAGTGACAAAAATCCACTAGGAAAAAAATCGCCAAGACCCACAAGTCGTAATTGAAAATACAGCAAATTAAAAAAAAATTGGTTTGGGCATTTAATGAAATAATTGGTATAACTTGTGGCTAAAGCATTTTTCTGAGCAGACTCGCATAAGAAATTTTAAATCGCAAGTGATAAAATTTATCTTATTAAATGCCAAATTACAAATTTGAAGATATTGCTGTAAATCTTATTTTTACTCCTCGGTTTTGTGAATTTTTTTATAGTGTATTTCTATGTTTAAAAAGTCCACATATGATCAGAAAAATCTTCAAACCATCTAGTACATTGTTGTCACTGGAAAGTTATCAATTACCCAAAAAATTCTTTTTCTATTTTCAAACGCGTTAAAAAATTGTCTGAAAACGGTAGAGAATTAATTGGGAATTATTAATAAAAATTAAGAAGATTTTTCTGAGCTCCAGGTATGTTAAACAAAATCAAAACTCAAGAAATTTAAAAAACTCTGCAAGCAAGAAATTTTCGGAACCTTTTTTTAAGCTCCGATAACCAAGCTGCACATCCATTAATTCTAAATTAATTCTCATTTTTTAGGATCTCAATACGTATTTTTCACCACAATAAAAAAATTTCGGGTAGAATCTTTGCAAAATAAGAGCTTATTTGAGCATCCTATTGCTTATTGTTGCTCAAATGTTCGTTCAATTAAAAAATGAAGAAAACGTTCTTCGTGGAGAATAATACACCTCGGATATTGACGACGGATCGTCCACATATTACGTGACATTCTAAGGGTCTGCTCTAACGTTATAAATTGTCACATAGGTGTGGGTTCACAAAGATTTTGTAAAACATGACACTGTCCAGATAAAAGAATTAAATTTAAATTCTTATCGATACATTAAATACCAATCCTTTCGATACAATAAATTAAGTAGTTGAATTTTAAACCAAAGAGTTAAATTTTCAAACCGAAAAACTAATTTTCAACCAAAAAGATTCTTTTTAGTCAAAAGAAATAAATTTTTAATCGTGAAAAATTACTTTTCTACCATAGAAGGTAAATTTTTAAACGAAAAGGAAGTATTTCAACAAAATATATGCATTTTCAACGAAAAAGGATAAGTTAAAAAAAAATAGAATACCCAACTTTTCAGATAAACAGAATTAATATTCCACAAAAAATAACAGAGATTCTGAAAAAATATTAAACTTTGAGATAAATAGCTTAATTTGCAACAAAAAATAAAACTTCTTAACAAAAATGTTATATTTCTACCAAATAATTTAATTTGTGGTTTAAAAAAAGATTTTTTAAACCAATAATGGAATCGTTAAACTTTCAGCTTAAAAACTAATTTGCACACAAAAGACAAATCATCAACCAATTGCATCCAATGGAAAATGACGAATTGTTGACAAAATAATTAAATCTTTAACAAAGATGATGCATTTTGAACAAACAAGATTAATGTTAAAATCAATTGGACGAAGTTTTAATAAAATACATGGATTTTCTATAAAATAATTGAATGAAAAACATAGAAAAAAAAAATTATACAAAGAACTACGTTTCCACAAAAAAAAAATAATTTCCAACAAATTATTTACATTTTCAAAAAGTGGAATGAAACTTTTGAGATAAAAAAATTTACCAAGAAGACCAATGTTCAACAAAAACGTTCATTTACGACCAAATAGTTGAGTCATAAACTTAACAACCACACACTTAATAAATTTATTAATTTTTTTCAATAAGGATAAGGATAATAAAGAAAACTTATCCGTTATAGTGTATCTGATAAATTTAAAATGTTGAAATAAAATTTATGTTGGTGAGACTGGTAGAAGACTTAAAACTCACATTTTTAAACATAAACGGGGTTGTGAATTAGGCAATCAAAATACTCGTTTGTTACAACATGAATGGCAATCTGATGAAACTATTATATAAAAGATTTATATATAAACTAAAAAAAAATATTTAAAAAAATATTAAAAAAATTAATGCAACTTTTAAATAAAAGTTACTTTGGCGCACTTTTAATTTGGGTCTTCATTTTAATCTCAGCCTTTATTAATGACTCATTGAAAATTGACTTTATCTCTTAATCTGCTCGTTAGTTCATCTTTGTCCCTTCAAATCAAAAAATCTTGGTTCGGTCATTTTTTTTTTTAATGTGGTAAAATTTCTCTTTTGAAGCCTCTGAATTTGAAGGTTTCAAGTTTAATGTTTTAAAGGGCACTTTTCAAACCACGGTTATTTATAAACTTGAACCTTCAATAATAAAAAATAACTAATTTTGGTTCATTCTAAAATTATGTTCTTTTATCTTAGAAAATAACGAAAGATTGAAATGTCTTGGATGGCTTCATTAATATCACTACAGGTAAATTAAAAAAAAATCTACAACTTTTTTCATTAGAAGGTTTTTTTTAAATTCTACGCCAGTTTATTAAATCTGTTTAAATGATTTAGTTTAGGTTACGCATTACCTTAAAGAAGGCATGAAACAAGGTCGAAACGTACGTTGCTTTTTTTAAATAAATTGAAAAATAAAGCATGATTCATGGGCAACTGAATCCACTATTATTTTTATTGGACCGTATGACCAATAACACATTCTCAGACGATTTGACTTTATCAAAAGTGGAATAATTAACTTTATTGAAAATTAAAACTAATTCAAAAAGAACTCTACACAAACCATAAACAAATTTCCAACAAGATAGTTATATTTTTAAAAAGAGTTTCAGTTTTATCAAAAATTTGAATTTTTAGAAGAAAGTTAATTTATGTCAAAATAGTTGAATTTTTTTACTTGTGAACGACGCATTTTTAACTGAAAGTGAAATGAAATTTTCCAGATAAAAAAATTATTTTTCTACAAAACAAAAGAATTTTTAACAACATAGCTACAGTTTCAAACAAATAGTTTAAGTTAACAATATAATTATCAGGTAAAACACTTTTTTCAGCTAAAAATCGGATAATCAACCACTTTCAATAAATAAAAAATGACGTATTTTTTACCAAATAGGTAAATTCTTAACCAAAATCATGAATTTTTTAAAATCCAGAATTATTTTATGACCAAAAAGACTAATTTTCAACAAAAAACTTAATTTATAATTATATAGTTGTATCATAAACTTATAAGGGAGAAAATTTCAACTGAAAGTGGAATAATAAACTTTTTAGATAAAAAAAATTAATTTTCATCGGAAAATGTGAATGTTTAAGAAAGAAGTTTATGACGACATAGTTGAATTCTTAACCTATAAGCGAGATATTTTCCACCAAAAGTGAAATTAAACTTCTTAGTTAAAATTAATTTTCCGCAAAACAAATGAGTTTAAAAAAAGTTAGTTTCAAATAAATAGTGGAATTTGTAACCAAAAATATTTATGCTCAAGAAAAATGTTAATTTACGACCTAACAGTTAAGTCTTTAAACAAAATTGATGAATTTTTAACCAATAACGGAATACTTTCATTTTCAGCCAAAAATACAAATTTCAAGAAAAAAGTTAACTTACGACGATATGAATTCTCAACAAAAATGTTACTTTACGCACAAATAGTTTAGTCATAAACTTGGAAGGGATACTTTTTCAACCAAAAGTGGAATAATGAACTTTAGCAAATAAAAAATATTTAAAAACGACTTTTCAACAAAATAGATATATTTTCAAATGAATAGTTAAACCTTGACAGCTTACAGCCTATATATAATTAAAAATTTGTCATAAGGACAACCGCAGGATTTCGCCGGGAGCGGGTGCTAATCTGGAAAATTGCACCCGCTTCCAGCGAAATCGCGGTAAAATTTCAGCCACAACCACGTCTCACGACCGTGAGTTAGGTGGTTACAGTCTGTAAAGAAATCAATACGACGATCCAGCAAAAGCCTCGTGCACCCTAAGAACACGGAGTGACCCAAGGACAACCGCCTTCTGCATTTTTCCCGCAAGTGTTCTAGCTTATTGTTGACACGCAGGGATGCTTTTTAGCCGATGATAAGGACGATCAATTTAACAGAATATTCCGGGTACAATCATTGCAACTCCCTTATAAGGTCTCGATACCTGACAAAAACATCATAGTTTTTGACAGCTGGTGCTGAAAATTCGATTACAAACATGGTTCGCTTCTCGAAGACAAGAAGAACCATGCCAGGCCTCGAGTGAGCAACAGAAACAATTGTCGAGAATATAAAGTTCCAGTATATGCGGCACTTCCCATTCTCGACAATTGACTCAATTTTCCTAGGAGCATTTAGAGGAGCAATATTAAGGTTAATGCCGTAGGAGTGACAGAGACGGTAATAAGGCACTCTTAGTGCCGCATTGTGCCTTTCAATGTAGGTCGTTCCCGCGTGAGTTGGACAACTAGATATTATGTGAGCTAAATGCTCGGGGTGTGCATGGCACGCCCTGCAGCTATCATCGGGAATGTCTTG
>NC_046659.1:17945527-17963932 GCF_010883055.1 Belonocnema kinseyi | reverse complement strand
TATGATCAGCCGTTGGTTTTGTTTGACGGTTCGCATCGGCCAAAGCTCTCGCTGCATTATACACACAATAATTGATAGCCCAGAGGTCGGATTCTCCGGAAACATGTCCACGAAGCTCCTCATCCATTTCAGCCAGATCTTTAGGCTTTAGAGAAACCTTGGTGCTGATGTTTCTCCGGGTGGTAAAGCATCGCTCTTCATCTATTGGATGTCTGCCCGCGGTTGACCTTAGTGTCGCCTCTCTTTCTCTGTTGCCGGCTTGTTCTAGCTGTGGTAGAGTAGGCGTTCCGCTTACATAGCCCCTTTTACGGAGTAGTTTAGCATGGTTTCGCAGACGTAGCTGCGAAAAGTGCGATAGCTCCTGGTGTTTCTCGCACCACAGAGCATGCAGCCGTGCCATGTAACCCCCTTCAGCGGCCACACTCGCATCGTAGCACTCTAGCAAGTCGTGATTCAGTCGCTCCGTCCACCCAAAGGTTGCGAGTTCCCGCCGATCCATCGCATTGAATCCATTTTTATTAGCTCCCCCAGCTCTAGATTGGTCGGCATTGTTGGCCGACCCATTGTCGGAAGCCCTGCGCGTTCTGTTGTTTTGAATCGCACTTACTACAACTATGTTTGGTGTTGTCATTGTTGTTCCCATGAGAAGCTAGGGAAAGGGGTTCGTCCATCCTTGTGGAGCCCCGCATGCAAGGATAAGGCTGCGTACTTTGAGAGGTCGCCCGGTATTCCAGAGTCACCGTTCTAGACACGTCACCCAGGTGCCATTCAGCTTTCGGCACGGTTTTCACACTTCCGTTTGGGGGTTAATTCCTTCGGGATCACCCCTGGACAATTGTCCGCGACTGCCTATTTATTTTTGTAACCATATGCAGAAGAAACCCTTGGTACAGGGACCCTCTATCCGCAACCCGAGGACGCGTGCAGTGGCTTTGTCATAGGCCCTTCGGTTTGATTCTAGAGGAATCAAAACCGAACCGAATGGGGGCCCCTCCGGGATTGTAAATATCACACACTTCACTGTGTGAATTTACCCTCGTACGGACTTTACATTCATAAGGGAAAATTCAGTCGCAGCGTGTAAAAATACCATGCGTCGGTAAAATCACTTTCCTGTGATTGAAAATTACATCGAGATTTTTAGTTTTACCAAAGATCTTTAATTTCACCCCGGCGGAAACTATAACATTTTTTATTTATAATTAATTAAAAATTTAGAATTATTAATCAAATAATATTTGAATACGAAAGCGTCTCTCGTGTTCTTTGTTTATCGATACATTCATCCTTCAATTTTAGAGCATTTTTATTTTTAAAGCGAGGAAATTGACAGCTATGTTCAACTTTGTTGACAGCTTTTACACAAAAATAGAACGAATTCGAGCTACTCCTATTTTAACTATTTTAACGTGTCCGGCTTGTGTTTCTTCAATCTCCATGAAATTGTGCGAAGTTTGAGCTTTCGAGTGTTCGAAACCAGTCGCCCTGATCAACTTTATTTTAGTCTTTCACATAATGAATTTTACATTTTCGCGTGTAAAATTATCGGCCAAATTGGAATATCACAAGAGATTCGTAAAGTTACTCTGATACACGAAGGTCCTTTTATTTATTTCCGGACCGGAGGGACTTGAAGTTGCGGACGGACGACCGGACTTGGTTCGGACATTTTTCTTAGGCGTTCTCTGTGTCGTCGGTAGACTCGAGGTATTAGGAGAGTTGTGGGTCCAATACGTAGTCTGGGTGCCTCACAAGGCAGTGGTGTAGAATTTTGAAGAAGGTCCTCATTTTGGTCGACCTGGATATCAGGATGAGCAACAGTGAGGCCAGTCATTCGCGTGACAACGCGGGTATTTTTGCGGGGGTGCACAGGGTAGATCTGAGAGGTGTGCATTTTAGCGACACGATCAATCGGGTCCATTGTATAGACCTGTCCACTAATCTGTTCTAGAATAGTGAGGGGTCGATTGCGTAACGGGGTAAGGCGGCATTAAAACTTTTTTGGGTATCCGAGAGTTGGTGGTTTCGGACAAAGACTTGGTCTTCGATTTCGTATTTTTGCGCGGATTCTTCAGGAACTTATTTCGGCGCTTTTTTCTTTAGGGCTGGGCCTGACGCTGCCTCACTTTCCGGGTGTTCCTGGAACTGTAAGTGGGTGTGGGTGGTCTTGGGAAGGTCCATTCGCCAGGACGTTTGAGATTAGCTACGAAAAGAACTTAACTGAGAGTGAGCCCAGTTGCAGTGTTACGTCGAGTACGGGTGTTATAAAGAATCTCGGGAATGTGAAGATCCCAGTCTTTGTAAGGCACACAGTTAGGCGTAACCTCATACCTTTTTTAAGGTCATGATTACGGCGTTCGGTTGGATTGGCTCAGGGATGGTAAGTGGGGGTGGTCCAGCAGGAGGTAGACCATTTTTGGCAAGCTTCAAGCCATTTTTCCCCGTAAGTTGGGACCCGTTATCGGTAAGTAGGGCTCTGAGATAACCGAAATGACGGAAAACCTCGCGTTTTACCGTAGCGATTATCTAGGGGTCCTTAGCGTTGCTTAGGGGGAAGGCCTCTGTCCATCTTAAAAAAAGGTCGCTTACTATAAGAAGATAGATTTTTCCTCGTCCCGATCGGGGGTAAGGACTCATTACATCAACTCATTAGGTATCTGGAACGTGGAGAAGCCAGATGCAGGTTATTGTACCGCTGGCTCTCTAGAGACCACCATCGTTAAGGGAATGCTGTTTAAAAAAAATGCTTCTTTTTCCTTAAGAGCCGGTAGTGATGCAAGCTGTTTAATTTTTTAGTCGATTTTACATGTCTCATCATGTGCCTGTTGCGCACTTGTAATGTCATTGTACAGATGACGCGTTTTCATCGACGAAAGGTACGGTGGCTCTTCGGACGTGTGATTTTTATTTTCAAGGGGCACCAGGCGTTCATCGATGAATGGATCCTCCTCATCGTTAATGCCAGAGGGGGCTACCGCTAGGGTCTCAGGGAGTAGGCTTTGACTCGTGAGGCATTTTTCTATAGTGAACGTATGAGTTCCTAGTTGGCAGGCCCATTGTCTGAATTTGCCCCGGGCCTCCTTAGCAGGATGTAGCCATGTGATTGCTTCATCGCCCGTTCTGAAGACGAAGGGATGGCCTCCTACATAGGAAGGAAACTTATTAAGGGCCCAAATTATTGTGAGGCATTCTCGCTCGTTTTTTTCGTAACGGGACTGAGTGGGGGGAAATTTGGCACTGGCGTGGCTGATAATGCTTCGAGTAGAGTCTAACTTGGTTTTGTATAGTACCCTTCCCACTCCTATAGGACTTGCATCGGTTTGCAGGGTGTAGGGTAGTCCGGCGATAGGGCGCCCTAGGCGTTAGGGCTTTTTAAAGAGGGTTTTCACGTTTTGGAAAGCACGTTCTGCTTCTGGGGTCTAGTTCCATCAACTGCCTTGCTTACCGAGGACATTCGTAAGTGGTGCGGCTGTAATGGAAAAATGGGGGACATATTCCTGGATCCATCCACAAATACCTAGGAACTTTTGTAAACTTTTTTTTTATTTGAGAGGGGTGGCTTCAAGTACAGCATTCACGTGCTCGCTCTGGGGGAAGTTGGCTTTGGCGGTGATAACGTAACCGAGAAAGTCGGTTGAGGTTTTTCTGAAGCGGTTTTTTCCTAGCGAACATTTAAGACCGTGAATATTGAAACGTTCCAAAATAAGTTCAACATGATGAATATGTTATTCTTAGGATTGAGACTAGATGATATCATCTAGGTCAACCATACAAAATTTATTGATGCATCCAACAAGGGCGATTTGGGACATTCGCCGTTGGAACGTGCTAGGAGCATTTTTTTAGGCCAAATGGCATAACCTTCAATTGAAAGGTGTTGCCCTGGGGAAGGGTGAAGGCATTGTATTTTTTTGAGCTTGCTTCTTTCGGAACTTGCCAGAAGCCATTACGGAGGTTGATAGTCGAAAAATGCGGATATTTCCTAGACTTTTAAGGGCATCATGAATGTGTGGTAACTCCTGGGATGTATCGACAGTAATGGCGTTTAAGCGTCGGTAATCGACACACAAATTCAGTTTACCGTTTTTACGTATTACGATGACTACTGGGGAACTATAAGGGGAATTTGAGGACTCAAATATTTAATAAGCTGACATTTATTGTGCCTGATCCCAGATAAGCTTGCGTTTTTCTTCTGAACAGGGGTAGGAACGTAGTCGAAATAGTTAGCTAGTTGTGAGTTCTATTTTGTGTTCAGCTGAATGGGTTTGGGTGTCAATTCCGGCACACGGTGTCTTCTAGTTCCACAGTTCCTTGGAGATTAAGAAACGCTCCGGTTTTTGCTATGTCCACTTTTTCTTTCCGAGGACTTATTCGCTTATGCTAGGCTTCAGTTAAGTGCTGGGGGTGTACAAAATTTTCCGTAGACGCGCTGTCAAAAAGGGCCTGTATTTCTTTCTTGTTAAGAATTAGTCGGAAGTGGGGACAAACCGATGACGTCGTTTCGTGGTTTGACGTCTTATCGGGGGGAGGCGTAAGAAGGTGGATTCGGTACAATCATGTGAACTCTCAACCCGTTTGGAGGTTTGGGTTTCTTTCAGTTTCGTCGAATTCGGCCTCTACTGTTCTAGACATAAGGTTGCTGAAATCAGCTGGCTGGGAAGCCCTGATGCCGCGAAGAATTAAGGGACGGAGTAATTCTAAGAGCGTAGCGACCCTAGCTTCTTCGGGGGCATTGGGTTGTAGGCGTTGAAAAAGTAGAGACTTTTTCTGAAGGAAGATAGAAACAGGCTCTTTGTCTCCTTGTTTTTGGGAGTATAGCTGGGAAGTCAGGCGACCTAGTGTGTTGGCCCCATTCTATTTTTGTAGGAATAGTTCCCTGAAACGGGCCCATTCAAAGGGGAGAACACCGAAAATTTCCAACCATCTCGCGGCAATATCTTTTAGGTCTTGAGTTACTAGGGTAATTCGTTGTTCGGCTGGAGTTCCTTGGTTGTGAAAATATTGTTCCATTTGATTTAGGAAGATAGTGGGGTCTTCATAATTATGACCCTGGAACTCTTGAAGGGGGCGTGAGGGGACAGGGAGGGCATTTAGAATTGTCTGCAATGCTTTTAGATTTAGGTAGGGTGCCTAATTAGCATGCACGTGGTTTTTAGCGGGGGGTTATTTCCCACAGGACGTGGATTTGGTCCCAGGGAGGATTACCCATAGGGCCTTGGTTGTCTACAAGCGATAGGTTTCCTGTAGAGTTGGCCATAGTCCCATTGTTTTTGGAGATTACTGCCAGAGGAAAGTTTTTCCTGTGAGTCACACTCCAGGTGAAAGGACTGACGATTCATTGTCGGAGTTCGTTTTGTCATGAGCGCCACTGAGTGTTTATTCACTCCCAGAAGTAAAAATTTTTTGTTGTTTTTTGTTTAAGAGTAACGCATACCCTGAGCAGAGGGAGCACTGTTTATAAGTGGAGTGTGTAGAGTAGAAGATAGTTTTGGAAGTTTCGATTGGATGTTGTAAGGCTGGTTACTTTTTCAAGTAGACCGCTCGTCTACTTGATTTTGTGATCTGCGGTGATGGAGTAGTCACAGGAATCACTGTCGCTCAGGATGAAATTGCGACGACGGCGAGTTACACGGATTGTATTTTTAGATACTCGATTGAACGGGGTGTTAATTGAAATACAGGATACTAATGTAACAGCCTCCGGAGTGTCGTAATTGTCGACCGCGATCCTCAGAAGAGCAGTTTGCTCGGGGAGAGCTCATATCCAATCGTCCGCTCGGGGTATTTATGCGCGGAGAGCAATCAGGAAGTGTCAACGTAATTACTCGGGGGTAGTCGTCTTACGGCACAATCCAACCTCGTAATAGAGGGTGGGGTTGACTCCTGGGGGGATAAGAACCATGAAGGACTACTGGGATCGAGATCCAGGTAAGATGCATCCGCGTTGCGAGGATCGCGGCGCTTTGCGGGAGATGTCCTAAGCGAGAGACAGAGGGAACGTGCGCGAAATCCAAGGGTGGTGTCGTCCGTTTATGGTGACGGTTTGATATCGACGTCGAGACTGACTCGCACTGACACCCTAGACTGGCTGTCGGGAGACAAGGAAGGCAGGACGCTTATCGGTACGGTGATAAGAGCGCCTTGCCGCACGTGGTATGTAGCACAGACATGAGAGAGAGCTAAAAGCTCGTATTCTAACAGAGGGTTGGGTTCTGTGGTGACACGGGGTTTCCACGATGATATGGGGCTTTTCGAGGATGCAATCGAATTTCATTGATATGGGCACGACTCTCTTCGTGCTGATGTTGGATTTCTCCATGTCGCGGGGTGGTCCTTCCGATAAGGGAGTAACTCTCTCCGTAAAGGGAGTCGACTTTGACTGTGCCGTGAAGGAGGCATGCAAATGTTAGAGGGGGGGGGGGGGGGGGGGTAGGGTTCTAATAAGTAAGGAGGCAAGGTAAGGCTGATAATGTCCTTTAATTTAGGAGCATCGATGTGTACGTTCTGTGGGTTCTTGGAAAAGTTACTCTTGGTCTCAAAGCGCGCTATACTTAACGGCTAGCTTGGTGGTGGCGCGCCACTTACAGCGCAAGTGAGGGGGAGGACATTAGCCCGCGATCGCATCGCCAAAATTAACGAGCGAAGATCTTTTCGGAAATGCGGTTAGACGCGGGTGTCGTGCGATTGGTGTGCAGAATAAAGTCCTCTTACAATTTTTTAAATTTCAACTACGTGATTAAATATTATTTTATTATTTAATTAGCGAATTACAACGCCCTCTTTAAAGTGGTATTCTTTGAGATATTACGTGTCATTAATTAAACTTTGTTCTATAATTTTGTCCAGTAATCAAGTAAATTTCTCCTTTATTTGAATTTTTGATTAAGCTGCCATTGGCGCTCATACCCTCGACTAATCAGTCTATAGCACTCGAGCGATTGGGGAATCCACTTCGCAAAATTGTGTTCTTAACTCATTTACTTTATTTTTTGCCATTTTTATCTCAAGTTTTAATTTCATGTATAAAAATACGTACAGATATTAAAGTTGGATCAATTTTCTGTCCGGGTAACAAAGTATTGAGTTTTCGCCCATGGGAAAAAGGATAATCAAATTTGAGGTTTACGATTTTTTCGGCAATTGGTTCCTTCACCGTAGCTATAGTTACATTTGTAAATGCCATTATGCATTTTGAACTAAGCTGTTGCAAGCATCGCACAACCAATAAAAATCGTCATCAGGAATCTGTGTTAAACCTATACATACTAAATGAAACCATTCAATAGGGCATTTGCAACATAATCTGATAATAATATTCGTGGTTTCTATCCAGCGAAAAGGTACCGCCATATTTTAACAGGAGAAAACTGGTTTTTCTTTTTAGCAAATTATGTCAAATCCATCTTTGCATCCAACATCGAATAAGGGTATTTAATTTCTAGGCAGCCTGGTCGACAGCATTTACAACAAACGAAAACATCAGGTGATGCACCGAAAGCAGGACAATCAAGAATTATGATAAATCCCGTAGTTTCCATTACGAAGTTGGTGTGCTTTTTCGTGATATACTCTTTATACTCTTTTCTGGCAATATCCTTATGCTCTAGACCGTACTGAACTGCTCCACTCTTGAACAAAACTGACCGAGGATAACATATTCCCTTAACAAGATACAAAGAGGGCATTTCTAGTGAAGTATGGCATGAAGCCTTAAATTTGAATGCAGTAATCTTCCCAGCTTTAATTGAAACCCAATATAAAATCTTACTTTGGACTAAGGCTTTTTCTATTACAGCTCGCAGTTGTTCCTGTGCGATTGATAAGTCAACAAGGACCTTTCTTAACACTTGTAAAGAATATGCTTCGTAGTCCTCATTGTAGAGTTCCGATAAAAGCTTCGGTAAATTATCTACAACTAGAGTAACTCGATCCGTTCAGAAAGGCTGCATGACTTTCAAGATAGCAGCACCGGGTCTATGGGAGTTGATTGTACTCAAGAAAGCATTTAAAGTTTCATCCTTTAAGGGTAGAACATTCTTCACTTTGATATATCTGAAAAGACCCTTAATTCATTAAATATTTGCAAACATTCAAATTTATCACCATGAAGTTCATTTTCAACCTAGATAGACGTATTTTCAAACAAATAGTTAAAACTGCAACAATATAATTAAATTTTCAATAAATAGTAGAAGTTTTAACCAATAGATATTACATTCTAAACCAAAAATTTAATAATAGACTTTTCAGTGAAAAGGAATTCATTTTCAAGCACAAAAATGAGATTTTTCTACCAAAAAGACAAATTTTAAACCCACAAAGACGAACTTTTTATTCAAAATGCGAACTTTCAATTACACAGTTTATATTGAAATTTTCAAAAAAATAATTAAATTTTGAACCAAATAGCAGAATTTTTACCAATGGAGATGCAATCAGAACCAAAAATATAATAGTATAGTTTTCAATTAAAAAGAATTAACTTTTAGACAAAAAGACTATTTTTCTATCAAAATATGAGTTTGCTATCCAATAGACGAATGTTCAATGAGACAGTTTAACTTTCGACCAAAAACGATGACTTTTTAACAACATAGTGAAATCTTTGAAAAAATAATGAAATGTTGAACCAAATAGCAGAATTTTCAACCAATAAAGATGAATTCTAAAACACAAATATAATAGTAGAGTTTGCAATTTAAAAGAATGAACTTCCAACCAAAAAAGAATAATTTCCAACCAAAAAAAATTTGATATCTAAAGATGAATTTAAAAAAAGGACGAATTTCCTATCCAAAAGACGAATTTTAGAAGAAAAAAATAGTTCAATTTTCAACCAAAAAGATTAACTAAAGAAGACAATTAAAATTCTAACCGAACAGCAGAATTCTTATACAAAGGAGACAAATTCTAAATCAAAAAGATGATACGAGACATTTGAAATAAAAAGAATTAACTGTCAAACAAAAATATAATAGAATTTTTAATAAAAAAGAATATACTTTCAACAAAAAAGACGACTTTTGTACGAAAAGACGAATTTTCAATCATTTTCATAAACCGTATTCATAAACCGCATTTCATAAATCGCAGTGTAAATTTTACGCAAGGGAGGAAGACAACTTTACTTTCATATCCCTGAAATAAACGGAAGTAGTTTATTTGTTTATTTGAAAACATGCCAATTATTAATAAAAAGAAAGTTTTCATTCAAAAATATAAAAAGAACTTTAGTAGTTGAACCATCCATCAACACAAGCTTTAAAATCTTAAATATGCAATATAAAATGAACATTCATTTTTAAACGAAACATTAGCCTTATAATGTTACATATAACACTATATCTTTGATATTTTAACGTACATAGTTGGTGACGCTGAGCATAATTCCAAATAAATCTTCTCTTTTAAAAACCGTCCCGATATTTATTGCAAAAGTAAAAATAACTTACCATCAAAAGATTTCATCTTTCTTCCCCAACAGATTTCTGGAATCTTCTTTGGACTGACAGTTCTTGATACAGAAGGTACAGGCCATGCAGCTAGCTTGCCCGTACATGAAACTGCACTAGATGGAGACCGAAAATGTAAAAAAAACTATTGCTGCCGAATGGTTGCAGATTTCTCTAAGACCGGCGATGTTACAATCCAAGCCAGATACACTTTAGGGTTAATATAGAATTGAGTGCGAAGACACCACACTGCCATCCATTTTAATTTATTTATTTTTATGTGGGCAATCATGTATTTAACTACCCCTCATCCAAGAGGGTATAGCCTATATTCGTTCAGTGGAAGTGCTTTAAATTTGATTTTATATTTCAGAATTTAAATCCTTGTTAAATAGGAATTATCGATTGGTCATTTTAATAAAGCAAGGTACTTAGAATTACATCATAAATAAGTATCCTACGTTTATTCAAAAAAGAAAACCCGTATTTATCTCCCCGTACAAGGATTAACGTTACAGGTATGTGGTTGTTTCTGCAAGGCACATATCTAATGACATAAACCCATATCATACAATGTCTACAAAACGTTGCTGTCACATTTATAGCAACAACAGAAAGAGAGAAAATTGGTAACGATACAGTACTTACCATTTGCTGTACCATTTATTAATAAGTCTACCGTATGGAAGGAATTTTTTATGGACGGCACTTTTCTAACTTCAGTTTCCTCTGTTCATTCCTTTCATGCGGGCCGAAACATAAAAAGAGATTTCGTGTTTATTTCATTGCCTTCCTTTTTATACAAGACAACTCTAGTCCTAAAGAAAACTCACACACTTTCACAAATAATACGCATTCGCGGACGAGCACCTTCACTTCACGAGCACCTTCACTTGCGAACAGGGCGGTTTTTATGATTGACATTACCGTACTTAACACTGACCATATTTTATTACCGTTGCTGCACCGAAATGGTGAATGTCTTAGTTGATTAAAAATATTGAGCCCTTAGCGTTTGGCCGTTGCGAGAAGCACGCTTTTTCAGACGGACGTCATATTTACCACATTTTAATGCGTGATACTGATTTTGTCATTTTTGCTTTCAATGCTATACGGATATATCTTATGCTCTAATTTTGAGAGCTGGGCGCCGTATATCGTGAAAATTTTCCATTTAAAAAATGAATTTTTTATATTTCATTGGGCCCTGATAACCTACAAAATTACCAAGTTTTACCCAATCTACCGAAAGAAATTTTCTCATGCACTCAGTGCGGGTTCCTTTAATTCCTTAATTATATCAGCAATTCAAAGACGCTCGAAACATTCAACCCGTGAAAATAACTTCGTTTTACACCCTGTCAAGCGGGAATATATAACGTATGCATTTGACTCTAATAAATCTGTCTAAACCTGCAACCGCCGAAATCACAGAAAATGGGACGATAATTTTAAATACATACGTGAACTTTGCAGTCCATACTATGAAAAATCAAAAAACATCATTTTCACCCTTTTACAAAATATGACAACTGAGAAAACTCTTACGTCAACCGAAAACTAATAAACTGGACCCGTCATGAAAAGGCTCCTACATGATAACTAAACTTTTTGATAAAACTATGCAGATATTCTGATAAAAAAAACGTTAAGAGATCATATAAATGATACGATGCCTTGTCTTTCAAATAAAGGTGATAGGGATCAAACCAATTCTAATACTTCTGGGAATAGTCACGAAGACTAAAGTACAGTGAAACCATTTAATAGCCCTCCCTTCTATAGCCCTTCCGAGAATTGACGCCGCGTCGCAGTTAGGTGCAAAATAAGCTGCGCGATTATCACTCAGGCGAGCACTCAAGCGTGAACAAACAAAAGCGAAGCGGGCTATAATGAGTTAGTTCCTACCCACCGTCAGTCCCAAAATCGGCGCTATAGAAGTGTTTCACTGATATGTCTATAGTACCCAATTATTACTATGTGATAAAGTATTAAGAGTCCTCACTGAGCAAACAATTCCCGTGTAGCTCGGGTTGGCAAACCAACAGTTCGGGTAGCATCACTTTTTTCACACGAAGGATTTGCGCGCTCGTACGACTTAGACGTGCGAGCAACCCAACTATTCGGGTGCTCACCCGAAACAGCAAGGGCCGAAGTAGTGGAACACCCGTCCGAATACTTCGGGCGCTTGAATGTATACTAATGGTTCTTCCCAGCTGCCACTGCTCTGGATATTTTGAAGTTGATTGTTCATGCGTGAGTTATCAAACAGAACAAACTGTAGATAGTTATCATATGATTTACCAAGGAAACTTTAATCAAGATAAGGTAAATGTGAACTGGTAGTGTTCCACCGGCACTGTTAGTGTGCGAACCCCTAGCTACAGGAGAATTCTTCTCTCAGTATGTCTCGCGATCGATATCAAGACTATTCCGAATTGTAGAGAGATAGAAAAATATAAGATTTTTAAACTTCCAGAAGCTGATATTAACCTAATTGATACAAAAACCCCCGAATATAGTATTTGTGATAGATATGGAAGTTTAAATTGTAATCATTCACCTAACCTACTGCACAAGGCAACCTTTATACCACAACTCAATGTTCACATTATAATACTTACAGGCAAATTAACATTAGACTCCTCATATAAAGATTACATTAAAACTAAAGAAATAGTTCAACCCATTTAAATAGTAGGTAAAAACTGTAATACATATAATAACTACGAAATATTAGATTTATATACTGAGATAGAACAACACTTTCATGAATAGTTTAATGTAACCTCTACTGAGAACGTTCAAAAAAATGATACCCCTGCCCTACGTCACAAACTAATTTAACTACATAAAAAAATATCTAAAAATGGCCTTAGAAAGACACGATGGAGCCTCGACGATACAGAGAATAAATGTGTATTAGCAATATTACCATACAAAAATGATTAAAGACTTGGAAGTAAATAGGTTTAGATTCGTTGCATTACTTGGGATATAGAGCCCTCGCTTTAGGAGCATTGTACTCGATATACAAATCCGTATTAATTGATTGTACAAAGAATTGCGCTTCTAGAAACCTATATTTCTGCTGCGTTAAAACATCCGTTACAAAACAAACTCATGTTATAAACTATAGTATCACAGTTCAACCACTTTTGCAAAGCGATATCGAACTTCTACCTAAAAAGGTTAGAATATAACTTTTAGAGACTAAAATCAGTTTAAAGTGAGGACCAATACGTAAATACCTACATCAATATAGGCCTGTGATGTTTTCATCTAATGGATTTCTTATTATATAATTTTCTCACGATTGAACGAAAATCATGATAAGGAATCCTTATATGAAAAATCAGTAGAATAAAAGAGCCAATTGCTGTGGTGCTATGCAGCCTTAAAGTTTTGAATCCTCATTCGAACTACACGTACAGATGTCGGGGTGGTAAGTTTAACTCCCACAACTTAGGGAGGGGTGGTAATGTAGGTCTACTACTTTTTTGATTTATTACTGTTATCTAGATAAAAATATTCATAGAATTCTAAGACAATTAAAGAATACAACTTTTAAAGTCGGGCAGTTGAGAAATAATGTTTCATACATGGCCCCCTACTACTATTTGTGGCAGAACATTTTTTCGATCAAATAATAATTTTTTTAATCTTGCACACATTTACGAATCATCGTTCTCCTGCCCCCCCCCCCCCCTCGCGCAGTGGGATAGAAGAGCCGGAAATTGTCCAAAAGTGAATTGCTTAGGATAAACAATTTAAATGTTTTCGTGCTAAAAGTAAAAATATAAATGTAGTTGAAAATAAAGTTTTACATAAAAATGTGACATTATTGACAAAAACCAAAAAAAATTTTGATTTCAAAATTTCTATGCATTTTTGTAGATGTTAAATTTGCTAATAGCTTTTAATTGCAAAAAATTTAAGAAACAATTGAAACTGTACTTTTTTGAAATAATGCAGTTACTTTAAAACGAAAATTGATAAGAATAATTGAACTGGATAAACTAGAATCCGCGAATAAGTCGAAGTAACTAGGTGTTTTAAGTACCTAAAATACGGGTATATGATTAGAAAATGCAGCGGCCTCGACAGAAGAATCCTGTTGGAAATGTGGATAAACGGGCCACAAACATAAGGACTGCAGCAAGGCACCCAGGTGTACAATGTGTTCTATAGTTAACCTAAATAGGAGTAAAGCAGCACCAAATCTACTTAAAAAACGGCCAAAGAGAAGGTGGACATGAATGCTCTCTAGCGAGTAATACAAGAAACCAGACCTCTCCAACCAGATCGTGGCAGAGATCCAAGACCTTAAGGATAGAGATCAGGCAGAGTTCTTCTTAGAAAGAGAGACAATTCTCTGAACAAGATATCGGCTTACAGGTCAATATGCCTCTTGGACTTCGTGGGAAAGGTATAAGAAAGACTAATTCTCTAAAGACTGAACAGTCACATGACCGAAGAACATATCTTGTCCCAGAAGCAGTTTAGATTACGTAAGGGGCAGATGACTGTCGATGCGATCCACACAGCAGTCGACATGGCCGGGAAGGCAAGGAAAAAACCCGGAAAGCTAAAAAAAAGGGTTTTGCGCTTCCTTTTCAATAGATATACGAAACGCCTTCAATTTAGCAAGGTGGAAAAACTGCGTCGGCGCTCTAAAAAGCAAAAAGGTCCCAACATACCTAGTTTGTATACTTGACAATTTTCTGAATGATATATGGTGCGGGTGGTTTACGAGGGATATTCTTAGAACATCAAGAAAGAAATGACGTCTGGTGCTCTACAGGACTCAATGGTAGACCCCTCATACAGAATGATATGTATGATGAATTCCTGGAGATAGACTTGCTTGAAGTAACGGAACTGTTAGGATTTGCGGAAGATAGCATGATCGTCTGTTCGGCGGACATCGACATCCTGGCACTGAGGGCGAAAGGGAGTCCAAGAAGAGTCAAACAGTGGATAGGTGGCAAAGCGGGCAGGAACTATGGCTAAAAGCAGGCACAGGAAGATAGATACACCATCTAATTTCGCAGCTACACATGTGGCTGGGATGAAGGCACGGCGAGGTCGGTTCTACCCTACGTAAGAACTTACCGGAAATGGGTGTTTCAACGCGTACCTAAAGCGGTTCGAAGTCAGACGATCCAAATGGACATAGAGGTGAAGGCCGACAATATGGTCTCCCTATTGGTGAATTCCAAGAAAATATGAAGAAGCATAGAGACAATTATTGTGAAAAATATGAGAAAAGAGGTAGAGAGCCGTCGATCTGGTAAAAACGGATAAATAACATCTGACAAAGGTCCATTGCGAAACAGATAACAGAAGAGTCGTCAGTGCAACTATAAAAGAGGCCTCTGCTCGCAATGTTAAAATCCTAACGGGGAATATCGTGAACCGATCTAGAACCGTCTTGGCATAAAATTCGAAGTCAGAGACCTCAAATTCCCCTTAAACCGAGTTTCATACAAATGTATAGAATTTTTTTAATAGTTTTAGCTATTTTTAATTTTTAATTTTTGCCAATTTCGGGGATGGCTCAAATCAAAGATCTTAGTAATAAAATTGAGATAAAGAAATATTTTTTAGGTTGTATCGTTAATTATTATAGCAAAATTAGCAATAAAAATCCGAATTCTTTCTTTTCTATGCCTACGCCTTCGAATCCCTTGCTTAATTTTTCAAATTTAAGCAAATTCTTTTTTTCTTAGGCTTTCATTGATCATTCTGAGAAAGTGCGTGAATTACAAATTAAATATTACAAACCAGTACTTACTTTCTTCTCCTCTGACTGCGTATTTCATGTTTATTTCAGGGCAAAACTGTGACATCTTAGAAGCAACTTCACCAGTTTGAACTGCTAGTTCATAAGTGGGAGATAAACATAAAACTTGAGGATAAGGCTTCGAACTGTCTACTCTACTGAGCATGGCTAAAACAAATGCTGCCGTTTTACCAGTTCCAGACTGAGATTGAGCTATCATATTTTGAGGTCTGAAAATTTAACAATACATAAATGTTTAAAACAATAATATTAATCATAAACAATAAATAAAACAATAACAATAATTAACTATGATATTCTACTATGCATTCTTCTATTCATTATGTTCACATTGAAGCTTCTATGTTTTCGCTCGCTTTTCGCGTTTCGTTTGTCTCGCGAATTTTTCCATCATGCCAATCTGACAGTTTATTAGCATACGTCATTTGACGTCTGATTAGAATATTTTTTCACTTGAAACAACATGATCCCAGCATAACAATACTTTCATTTCAATTTAAATGACGATTGCCCTAATTTGAGACACATTATAACAATTTTTATCCGGCAGTAGGAATGCCTGAGTAATAAATAACATTTTAGATTAAAAACGTTCCAATTTAAACTTTCGAAATTAAAAATGTTCTAAATTATCAATTTTAAATGTGAGTTCTTCAAATACCTATGAACAATTTTTTGTTACTCACTTTTGAAAAGTAACTATTAACAAATTTAACAATATTTGATAGTGAAAGAAAAGCTAAATGATTTCCGCACTGAAAGTCTTAGACTGTGATGTTATACTTGGTAACTATGTAAAATTAAATCATAAAATAATAGGAAACTTAAAATAATTTTAAAGATTTAATGAAAGAAACTCACAATCTAATTTAAAAATATTGTCTCATTTTCAAGAGAATAGAATAACATATCTCTTAAGTTTTGTGAGATAATTGTTATTAATAATGACAATAACGGAAGGTTCCTCTCAGGTCTCACAAGGAAAGAATTTCAGGTGTCCCTCGCCGATTTGATTCTCCCTTAAATATGTTGTAGTACTCGAAAAACTAAGCGATATGTATTTTTTTTTATATCTGCGGAAAAACACTTTAAGGGGGTGAAACAGCCCCTCAAAGATAGGGATCTCAAGTGTCGATTGTATCGTATTTTGCACAAAAACTAAATCGATTTCGATCAAACCTACTGGAAAAGTTTCCTCGTGATGAAAAATGAATAACGTAATTTACTCACAATATATATATATTGAGGGGGTAAAACACCCCTGCATATTTTTAAAGTTGTGCTTAAAAATTTTTAATTCAACGGAAAAAAATTTGAAAATATATATTTTGTAGTTGAAACAAAAATAAAGTTAACGTGTTTCGCCAAAATGAGTTTTAAAAAAAATAATAGGGGTAGCTACCCCTAAACACTTTTTATCTTATGTCTATGATAATATATACTTTCCATACATAAAAAAATTGGGAGATTTGTTTTATAACTATAGATGTAAAATAGAGTCCATGCAACATGAATAAAACAATTACACGGAGGTAAAGCACCACCTAATCATATATAAAATAGCAAAATAAGTTTAAAATTGAGCACAAAAATCCGAAAAAATATGTGTTATATACAAAAAAGAGGATGAAGGTATTTAGGTATTTTTGAGCGAAAAACAGAACTAAGAGGGTAACTACCCCTACATTATTTCGCATTATTAACCTTTTTAATTAAATCTTACGCGCATTATTTACAAACTTTTTATTTTGTGTCTACGATGATACATACTTTCTAGGCATAAAACAATTGGAAAATTTGTTTGATAAAGATGGAAGTAAAAGGAGTCCATCAACGTAATGTATAAAATAGCTAAATAAGTCTAAAATTCAGCAAAAAAACCCGAAAAAATACGTGCTGCATACGAAAAAGAGGATAAAGGTATTTAGGTACTTTTAAGAGATGCACAGCATTGCAGAGGGTAACTAGCCCTAAATTGTTTCGCATTATTAACCTTTCTAATAAAATTTTGTGCACATTATTTTCTGAGTTTGTTCAATATTAATTTTAATGCGATCTGTTGTAAATGAATCACCTTGTTTTTATTCGCATGATAACATTTATCACAGAATGAACAATAATGTATTATTGCGCGTTCTGTGATAAATTTTATTTTGCGAAAAAAACAAGGTGATTTAAACCAAGATGTACGAACCCTTGCAATATAAATACCTCAGAATTCGAAAGAAGATTCATTGTCAGTCTTGTTTTCAACGCCGCTAGTCTGCCCTAATTCTCTTACAATTAGTTTAGTGCTTGTAGCTTTGAACACTGCTACTTTGCCTAACCCAAAGAAGCAAAGACCGACAAACTTCACAGGATTCGCTGAATAAACCAAAAACCACCAAACAGAACGGTAAGTTAACCAGTAAATTTTCCAATTTCTATGTTATACATGAAAAGCCTGAATAGGAGAAGGTGCCCTGTCTTGGACCATTTTGATTTTCCAAATTTTTTGTAACTACTTATTGATTAAATTTGAAAAATTCAAAATAATAGTTTAAAAGGGTGGCCACTCGACCATGTATAGAAATTTTGGTTTATAGATTTTTATCCACATTATTAAATAAAAAAATATTTTAAAAATATTTTAACATTCAATGTTTCTTTTAAACAAAACTTTTCAACCTTCCTACAGGTTTGAAAATGCAGGTGAATCCTTCGAATGTTATAAATTCACTGCTTCCTACATTCCAAACATTAAATATAAAAGAAACTCCAATAAACATAAGGAAAATTGAAATCAAAGAACATTTTGAAGCAATTTTGTTGAATGCCATGGAAGAATTTAACGGGGTGGAGATGATGGTTGAAGAGTCCTTAGATTTCCAAGAACCTTTAAAAAATTTAGATGCACAAATCATAGAGGATGATGCTCAACACCATATTCCTGATCCGCCTTTTTCACCTACGGATAGATGCACAAAAGATGAGGAAGAAATATCATACGACTATAAATTCAGAGCAGTCGAATATTATTAATATATTATTATTATTATTACTATTAATATATATATAATTAAAAATTTGTCATAAGGACAACCGCAGGATTTCGCCGGGAGCGGGTGCTAATCTGAAAAATTGCACCCGCTTCCAGCGAAATCG
>NC_046659.1:17943948-17945427 GCF_010883055.1 Belonocnema kinseyi | reverse complement strand
ACCACCTCTACATATTTTTTAAGCTGTGTTGAAAATTTTTAAATTCAACTGAAAAAATTTTTAAAAATATATGTTTTGTAGTTGAGACATTGTATCTTATGTCTATGATAATATATACTTTCCTTAGATAAAAAAATTTGGAAAAATTATAATGATGGATGTAAAATAGAGTCCATCCAACATGAATAAAAAAATTACGCTGGGGTAAACAACCCCCTAATTGTATATAAAATAGCAAAATAAGTCTAAAATTGAGCAACAAAATACGAAAAAAATATGTGTTGCATACAAAAAAGAGGATGAAGGTATTTAGGTATTTTTGAGCGAAAAACAGAACTGAAGAGGGTGACTACCCCTAAACAAAGATTTATTCTTCAAACTTTGAACAATAGAGATGCTCGTCAAAAATGTTTGAAACATAGTGATTTTTTACACCATGAAAATCGAATTACAGCAATATTAATACTACCTAATACATCACAACGAGTTTTACAGGAATCACCGAAGCTGAAGTCCACCGGATTTTCAAATTTACCTGGTTTTTCTGCAATATATCCGCTTTGGTACCATGAATATTTAAAAAGATTAGTATATCTTGGCGAGCTTAATTGAGTATGCACCAAAGACTGAAGCTTAATAATATTATTGTTTATATGTAAATTGATATCTTAATGCATCAAAATAACAGAATCGGAAAAGTGGCGCACATAATTTTTCCAAACTTTAAACCCAAATACATCTAAAGGTTGAATTTTCCCTGTTGTTCCTGTTGGAATAATTTAAAAATTTACAATTTTATCGGAGGGTGTTGCTTCTTCTACTAGAGTTGGGCAATGACCACTCCATGAATCAAGGAGGATAATGCTATTTGGTCCTACATTTAGAAAATAAATATCCTCCAACCAAATCTTGAAGTGATCTGCAAATAATAAAAGAAATTATCATTGCTTTCATACAATTTTTATTAGAAGTAGATAATGTAATGTTACCTGAGGTAAGTTTCCCAGATTTTGATGCTTCTATATGAACATTTTCGGGTCTGAAAAGATTGGCTTCTACTACTGGTATAAATTTTCCTCTCGATTCTTTTAGAACTAGAAATAGAGGTGAAAGAAGTTTCCCGTCAGCAGATATTAGATGTTGTATAGTGTAACTATGGGTCACTTTGATCCGAATTATAAACATTCTCTTCTTCAACATTCGCTATCTCTTGCTTCGCACTGGTTACAAATTCATTTGCCTTCGTTTTTAACTTGTTGACATTTTCCAACGTCTTTCGGGTAAAAAACCGGTTTACTTTTCTGGAAACGATTCTGTGATTGCTTTTAAATTTAGCAAGCCATGCTCGAGACGCGCGAAAGCGAAAAACTTCATGGCCAATATCTTGTGCTTGTAATACCCACATGCGTATGTATTTATCATGAATAATTAGCCCGTTATCAACTGCTTTTTTGAAATTCTCTAATGTAATGTCACATA
>NC_046659.1:17923802-17943848 GCF_010883055.1 Belonocnema kinseyi | reverse complement strand
TACGTTACTCATCTTTCATCACGAGGAAACTTTTCCAGTAGGTTTGATCGAAATCAATTCAGTTTTTATACACAATACTATACAATCGACACTTGAGACCCCTATCTTTGAGGGGCTGTTTCATCCTCTTAAAGTGTCTTTCCTCAGATATAAAAAAAATACGTGTCGCTTAGTTTTTCGAGTACTATAACACATTTAAGGGGGAATCAAATGGACAACGGACACTTGAAAGACTTTCCTTGTCAGTGGAATGTTCCTGGAGCCTTCCCGGAACGTTCCACGCTATTGACGATTTGATTTAATTATGTTGAGAAAGAGTTTAACGTGAGAGGCTAGAGGAACTTGCATATAAAGCACCCCGAAAACCACAACTTTTATACTAAAAAATTAAACAACAAAAAATCACTAAAAAACAAATTAAAATTTTTTAAAATATATATTTGGAAATATCTTTCCGCCAATTTGTATCCGCTATTTTGTTTTTCGAAATTCTGTTGTCAAATTCGGCATCAACGCCCTTGGAAATCATATATAGGTGTCCTTAGTTTTCAATGTTGTAGATTTTCATGTGTTTTCTGTCGTTCGACCACAGGACCGTACTTTTTTGGCAGCCGTATTAATGACCCTGCTATATTACAACATTAATTCGTAAGAGACGCTGACATAATGAACAAATGATTCCAAGGCCCACAATGTCGTAAAAGTACTGATTGCCTATAGAACGAACGGTGACGATTACATGGAAGACGGTATGGCTGACGATGAAGAACTTACTCCATGGAAGGATATTAATATACATGCCAGTTAAGAGCTAGGACGCTTATGACTTGTGCACATATAAGCACATTCTTATGGTACCTAGGGTATGCTCACCAAAAAAAAATTCGTTATCCATCACAAAAACTGACTCAGACCATAAATCATGCAGGAAATCAATTACAACTAACGAATTCAGTTACCAGAAGTTATTAACGTCTAATAGCGTATCCGAATTTCTTTGGCTAGTCATTGGCGACATAATGCTTATTTCTTATCTTTATAGGCTATATAATGATAAAATTCTGCTCCTTTCTTGCCTTCATTGGCTAGATATTGACAAAATCCTGCTCGTGTCTTGCCTTCATTGTCTGGATGTACACTATATCCTGCTAATGCTTTGCCTTCATCGTCCGGATATTGAATGAGTCCTTCTTATATCTTGCCTTCATTGGCTGAATATTGATTAATCTTGCTCATGTCTTGCCGTTATTGGCTCGATATATTGATTACATGTCCATATCTTGTCTTTATTGGCTGAACGTTAGCAACAAATGATAAGTTTACCTTCAATAACCTTGAAAAAAGATGTGGCTTAAGCTCATGATTTCCTTTATATTTTCTTGTCAAAAAGCAATAATTTTCATAGGAAACATTTTTTTCTCTGAACTGCAGATTTCAAGATATTGTCCTAAGTTATTAAAAATGTTCGATGTAACTCGAAAACTGACAATTTTCAGGCTTTGTGCTGATTCGCACTTTTGATCGAGACGATAAGAACTAAAATTCAACAAAGTTTAATCAAAATTGACTGGGATCCATTTTATGCACATTTTGTAGTATGTATAAAAGATTCTGGTTTTGGTGTCGCTTATTTTTTATTCTTTTTAAGATTGATATAATGGGGTTTTCAAGGTCCCTGATTACGAATGCGATGTCATAAATTCAAAAAACAAAAGGGCGAATCCAATATGGCGAACAAGCAAGCCCCCAAACGTATCGCGTATTTTGTGAATGACCCCTAATGTCGCAAACGAGTATCCTGAATACATTTTTTTATTCTTTTCAAAATTGGTATGAAGGGATTTTCGAGGTTGCTGATTACGAATTCGATGTCAAAAATGCCAAAAACAAAATGGTGGATCCAATATGGCGGACGGGTTCCCTGAAATCATATTTAATCCTAACATTAACTGATGTAAGGGTTTTTTTAAGTCAGTGAGACTAATGCAAAATCTAAATTAATAAAATATATTTATTAAAAAACATGAAAGTAAGAGATACATAAAAAACACATGTTTCAATTTTGATTCGAAATGGATTCAGATTCAATGCCTGAACGCTCGCTAGTTTCATGAAAGAAAGTCTCCTTCATTTCAATATCAGGCGCAATTAACAGCGTACATTGTTCGGGCAGCAACCAATTGAATATTTTACGGGGTGATTTGCGCAGGCTAGAAATAATTGGGGCAGATGTAAGTAGTAAGATTCGGAAAAGTTCGTCCATAGTTTGTGAACGTTAATGACGTCTCTAAAACTTCTGATATATTTATTACATGATTCTTGCGCTTCTTCTGCTATTTGTAACGAGCTGTCTGCAAAGCGTAATCTTGAAAAACATTTAAATTAATACCATAACGACTTGAAATCGCTGCATGATAACTTGAAATCTCTTGTTTAATTCTCATCAAATCCTCTTATAAATGCAGAAATATTAGAATTTCAAAAAAACGTGGAGCAGTGTTCCCGTCGTTTGTCCCTTCGTTTGTAATACCACATCCCGGTTTCTGTTGATCGATTATTAGACCTTGCTGCATATGAAAACTTCTTTGTATATTTTCTTACGCATCCATACATTTTATTAAGCTACATTATCACGGGCTGCCCATTTGTACATCGAGTCTATACGATTCATGCAGACAACACTCAAAACATATAATCCAGGCATGCAATGTGGAAATCCTTATTTTAAACTTCCATCGCACTTCTTTTTGGATAATTTTATAGATTTTGTTGAATTCTTTAGAGGTTGATTTGCACAAATAACAACGTTACATAGATTCAGTACCTGTGATTGAATTACCCCCTTTCAGTTTAACATGGTCAAAGCAAGTTGATAAGAAACGGAAATTTCTTTCCTATCTACAATTTTGTCGAAATGGAAAAGTTTATCAACTTGTTCTTTAATATTATCAACCTCAATCACTGTTCCTTTAGTACTTTAATCGACAAAATGAATTCTAACAATTGTGCAAAAACTAGGAGCCTTTGTATTTGTTATTTTATGAATGGATATAAGCTGAAATAGTACAAAAGACGTCAAGGAAATATTGGCAATATCAAATTTACCCACGTAATCATCAGTGAATTACTGCTTTTATCTACTCTAACCAGAGGTGCAATCAGAAACCCATTTGCAAATCAAAATTAAGCTTTTAAGTTTTTCCGAGTGTGAAGCCTTCATGAACTCCACTTGAGTGAACAGCATAAGATCAGTGCTATGGTCAAGGAAAGCCTGGACTTTAAGTCCTGCTTTAGTTTCCGTTATAATTATATCTGATTTTAAATGGTAGGAATTAGGTTTAGCTTTGTATACAGATTTATACGGCGAATACAAATTACAATTATTTTCGTTACTAATATTCCGGAAACTCTGATACTGTGATTTTGATCATTTTGCTCTACAATTATTGAAACAGCCGCATCAAGAGATATGGTACTCGCAGAAATAGATTATAATGATTCACCCTATATTTCCTACCTTTCGAAGGACTTTCTTTAGCGACATCTTGAACGACTTTGCTAAATTCAACTTTGAAGTCGATTGCAAGCTCATTTGGGCAGCATAGAACAATTCTTCCATGCTTACCTGTCATCTTAATCTCTCAGTCCGCCTTCGTATCGTCCGACAACTAGATGTTGCAAACTTTAATCCGGGTCTACCTGCAGGCCCGTCGACTGTTCCACTTAAATCTTTTTTTTTTCAATTTCTTCAAAAGGTAAGAAGACACGACCAACTTCGGGAAAGTTTCAAAGTATCTCTTTTCAAAGCCAATTTTCGTAAGCAGGACGTCATCTTGTCTGATAAAATAAATTTTCCTGGTAATTTATCTAATTTATGTATTTTTCTAAATCTTCTAGATTTTAGCTACACTCTCATTTAATTTTTCTTTATTATAAAAAAGATTTCTCTTCTTGTCAAATCCAGGGACAATGCACTTTCTTCTTCAATATGCATAGCAGATCCTAAAATATTATGACAATATACATTATTATTAATATTATTAGAAGCGCATTATTATTCGCTACCAAACACGGTCGCGAAACGCGGAAAGTGATGAGTAAATTCGTTGGAGTTCGTTGAAATTTTGTGGGGATCCAACATTTATCCTGGAGAGCCCATTTATAGAGTTCCAACGTTCATCCGAGAGAGCCTATTCATAGGGATCCAAAAATTCACCCTAGAGAGCCCTATAAACAACCAAAATTTATACTGGAGTACCCATTTATAGGGATCCATCTTTCTTACAAACGTAAGTTCTGATGCCACTGACTGAGAGCAACGATTTAAAATATTAATCTTTTTTTTCATTCATTCACTTTAGCCGATATCATTGTTCACGCCCGAAAAAATTCCGGACGATGCGGTACTTGTTCAGCAATATCGCCTTCTGAATTAGATATAGCGAATTTCGAGCTTTTAGCTCTTCTAAAATTTGAACGCACCTCGCATGAACGTTCATAGTGGAGATCACGACCGGGCATATAGTGACCTTCACCCTCCACACGGTCAGGATCTCGCACTTAAGATCCGAGTCTTTCTAGATATTCTCATTCTCAGTAAATCGGAGCCTTATGCTATTGTTGAGTGGAACGCTGATGTATATTATTCTCAAGTATTATGCACGTTTATCTAACCAAAGCACATCTAGACGATTGCGTATGAATAGATGGTTAGTCAGAATAGTTCCGACCCAGTAAGTGAGATGATCTTCGTCCAATAAAACTTTAACTGGACTATATTTCTAGTAAGGCTCAAATCTCTCTATCAAACAACGGTTCAGAACAATTTTTTGGTGCACGATCGCAGCAACATTATCATTTTGGCGCGTGTAGTCTTGCAAGCCAAGCATCGTACAGTCATCAATAATGTGCTCAATTTTCTCATTGGGATCACCACAAAGCAGGCATCTGTCAATAACTGCCGCCATAATGAGGATCTACTTTTGGTAACTCCTCTCTTGATTACTCTGTCCTGGATGCAATCACAAATCCTTCCATCTCCGAAAGATGTCAGATGTTCTGGAACTTCAAAGCTCCCAAATCCCTCTGCCTTTAAGCTTGCACGGCAGAAATATTATCCATGATAAAGTTATGATAACCCGCTGTTATACGGCCCTGTGGGACGAGGACTAGGCGTGCGGAGAGCTTCACTTCCTAGCCCTAATATCCTAAACATGGAGACCTAGCACTCAGTCTTGTGCTCCAAATCCTAGTAACATGAAGAAAATAAAAAGTGAAAATTGAATGCACTTATGCCATTGGAGAGGAAAAACTTAAATTAAAATTTTAGTGATGCGAAATGCTTAAATATCAAAAAGTGTTTGAGAAAATTTTATCGAAATTAATTACGTGGAAAAAATGTATTTATATTTTAAAGAATGTGCGAATAGAAAGACAATTATTCGAAAAGTGCGGGTAGATATATGCCGTACAAAATAGTTGGTACACTTCGCGTGCTCGCAAGCTCTACCACCTTTAATAAAACAAAAAAAACTGCCCTGAGGAAAAACGACTTTCTGTATTCCTTATAGCGGGGTTGAATAAGTGAAGGGTTTAAAACTCAAGAAGTAAACCAAAATAAGTAGAAATTTAAAGGATTAAAAAGATATAAAAAGGGATTAATAATAGGCAAAAACTAAACAAAAATTGAACGAAAATTATACGAAATAGAAGTCAAGCGGCGTCAGTCATAGAAATTGACGCGCGAAATCACAGTTTTAGTGAGGTAACCCAAACAACCCCAGCTTCCACACCCTTAGTGGATACCTCCACTACATGATCAGGCCACGCACATCCCCCAGTAATAAAACTCGAAACGCTTACTTGAGTTAACATGCCGGTTTTTAATAAGTCATAGAAATCCCTGAGCTAGGCCGTGAAAATAGAATATTAAATTAAATCATAGAAAAAAATCTAATGAAACTTAGATCGGGAAATATACAAATTATTCCAAAAATGGCAAACTCGGTCGAAAATGTATGAGAAAATAGGAAGAATAACTTAACTCCCGAAATTATAATCGAAGAAAATCACGCACAAGCAAATATAAATAATTTAGAAAACGAAAACAGAGAAAAAACAGAGCCCATCCTGCACAGAGCCAAATCCACCCTGCACACATACACACAATTGGCACACGGTCTCCCAATACAGAAAATACATTAGGTAATCGAAAAATTTAAAATGAGAATTTTGAAGTTGATTCATTTTTAGAAAACAACACTGAATTTTGGAATGGTGCAGAAGATCGAATTAATTTTGAAGAAAGTACAAGTAATAAAATAAAAATAAAAGAATTTTCAGGCAGAGTAAAAATTGTGAATGATAAAATGAACGAATTTAAAATACAACGCAAAATTTAGTGAGTCAAAATGATAAGATTCGAAATAATGCTGTTAATTTTGAATATATAGAAGTACAATTCAATGAGTAAAGACACACTGTAACAGGTGCAAGGAAAAGAATAAAAAATAGTAGAAGTAGCAGACAAGGTGACGGATACTCGTTACCGAGACTGGGACCACGACCGTCAATTATGAAAAACGGAAATGCGCCTCAATTCAAACAGATAGGCAAAATATAATAGATGGGAGTAGAGAAACCGATAGAGAAAGAGATGAGATGACACGAAATAATTCTCATGAAATTCGAGCAACCCTTCTTCCATTTTGAATGATACAGACCCCTTTTGAAATAATGTCGAACTGGCCCATTAAATTTGAAAATAATACAGGAAATCATTATTTCTTGAATTGTTTGATTAGGTTCAAAATGTGATCTGAAATGAACAAAATGGATATTTTAGAAATTTTCGACGCTGTTTTTGAATAGGCAGCTTTAAGTTGGTTTCAGGTTAATAGAGATAATTGGCGAAATTTGGAGCAATTTATCGATGATTGTAAAGACGCATAATTAAATGAAAGATATACCGAAATAATAAAACAAATTTTGCTCGAGTTGACCCATTCGATGTAGCACACATTTGCTACTGGGAAAATATGCTTCCAGAGCTTTACGTGTAGTTCAATAAATTTCTGTTAATTCAGGTTAGGTGAGGTCAGGTTCTGTTGTGTAAAGTTATGTTAAATAAGTTGATATCAGGCAAGGGTTGATTCTTCACAGTTGTTGACATGTTTTTGGAGTGAAAATTTGTATCACTGGCATTATTTTCAAATTTATTTGCCTCAGTGCATGATTTTTCGTCATTTTTTGAGATTATGGCTCAACCATGACGTGATGGGTGGTTTTTGATACCGAATTTGAATTCAGCACCCCAAAATCCATAGGAATACGTGTGTCTTGTTACCAGATCCGCAAACTTTTTTTTTGTGTGGCTGTGTTATTATTAAATGCAATTAGTCAACTCTTAGGAGACGCAAAAACACATCAAAAATTTGAAAAACCCGCAGATACCAACCTTTTATAAAACACGGGAGAAAATAATAATAAGACAGAAGACAAAAAAGATTTTTTAAAAAGCAAAATACAAATGCGAAACATTCAAATGATAAAAATGGTATGGATAATAAAATAGGTGAAACGAATCCAAGTGCTCATGATTTCACGGATTTAAATTTAGGAAACCGAAATTCAAATTATAAATCACATCAACCCATTACATGCTACAATTGTGGAAAAATAGTCTATTTTTGACATGATTGTTGATATAGTATAGATCCGGGAAACACAAACTGTAGTTATTAAAGGCGGATAATAATCAATGAAATCAAAGACAATCAGAATTACTCGACATAAATACAAACGATTTGGATGAAAAAAGTTTTCACCTTATGATAGATTTTAAAGATCATACATTCAGAGTGTTAATTGACACCTGTGCAACTCACTCATACATAGGTGAAAAGTTTATAAAAAGAATAAACATTTATATTGTGAAATTTTAATACCCGAAAAACAATACATTAATGGTCGTAAATAGATAAGAATAATGGATCTAATATGGTAGAAAGATTAGGTTTAAAGATGAATTACGAGAAAAAGATTTGGTGGTTACAAGAATCACCCAATTTCAAGTATGCTACACAAGCAAATATAACTGAAATACAGGAACCAGAAGACCATGGGAAGACCATGGGAGAAAAATGCAAACAGAAAGGATAATGCAAAAAGCAATTAAAAATATAAGAAAAGAAGAGTTAAAGAAATAAGCGGGAGAATATAAAGTAGAGGGAAGAGAAATTGAAAAAGAAGGGGCGCGATTAGAATGAAAACATAAATTTAACGTCAAAAGACTAGTGGATGTCGGAAGGCCAAAAAAGGGAGTGATATCTAAAGATTAGTCAAGATACGCTAATATAGAGAAAGGAAAAGGAACAGCCACCAAGAGCAACAGCTTTAAGTACTTAGAGAAAACCTTTTTCTCTAGAGGTATCGGTTCGGCATGTGTCGCCGAGGCTCTTCCAGAGTGCGAGGTGGCAATGGAACCCGCAAGCCGATGGTGTGGGTCCGAAGCCTACGCTTTAGCCCCCAGGACCATCGCCCCACTGAATGGAGAAGGATGGAAAACAATTTAAATTAAAAGCACAAACATTAATTCAAAATTCAACTTTTTTTATAGGAAATTCGTCTTTTCGTTAATACAGACTATCTCAATTTTCATCATTAAATAAAAATAAAATAGTTCTTCCCATATCCCATATATACTACAGAACATTAATTTTATCCTTCCCAAGCACAACCGTAACGATTACTTTTAATTTTTAATTTACACCGTAAAATGAATGAAATAAATTGGATAAAAATGAAGATTCTGAAAAAAGAGTGTAAATACGGCTATTAGAGGTAGAGATAGAATTTAAATTTAAATAAAAGAAGAATTTAAATGTTACTTTTCAGCATTAAGAACCAATGAGAGCAGAGTAGCGGAAGAAAAAATACATCTAGATAGAGAAAATAAAAAAATAAATTGAATAGTTTTAAAAAATAGCCAAAACTAAGATTTCTAATGTTAGTTTCAGTTAAAATAAGATAAGAAGAAACAGGATTACGAGAAAATTAGTATTTTAATTTTAATTTGATTTATTTTTTATTTCTTGAGGGGTGATTTATTTTTAATTTGTTTCAGGAAGAAAAAGTTGGAAGTCATTGTAATCCTGGTTTTCGTTCAACGAAGAATTGGAGAAATGCATAAAAACTTTTGAAAAAAGCAATAAATCTCGTCCCAAAAAGAGGGGAGGGGAGGTTATAACAAAGTTATGATCATCCCGCTGTTATACGACCCTGTGGACCTAGGACTAGGTGTGGGGAGGGCACCACTTTGTGGTTCTGATACCCCAAACCCAGACGCGAGCACCTAGTCTTGTGCTACCTGTCTCGTCACATAGTAATCCAAGTACGAGTGCAATTCACCCCTTAAATTCCAGAAGGACACCAAGTGGTCAGAGGAAATCCCAGATCATCATCCTTCATCACCTTCTTCCGGGAACTTCACCAGTTCTATTGTTCGGCACCTCGGCTTTATCGCCCGAGAGCCAATTACTTTCGCCCGCTCTCGATTTCGTCGCCTGTTTTGGGCCCTTGAGGAACTTGAGGCATCCTTTGTTATTGGGTTCGAATAAAAACTTTTTTATTTTGATTGTTACTATTTTATGTCTTCTCCCGCTTCTCGACGATCCACATCCTCCCCTTCCCCTTAAATTGCAAGATCCCTCACATCTCTCCACAGCTGTCGTTTCGTGGTGCATTCGGTGCTCAGACATTTTCACGCTGATCATTCTGTTAAGCCTCTCAAAGTCATCCATGGACCAAGTGACCAAACCAGAGGAGTATGCTAGGAGAGGAATGGCATAGGTGTTAATTGATTTTGTGATGTTCTTCTAACTGAGGTCAGACGTCAGAATAAGATTAAGGGGCCCCAAAAAAGCAGTCTCAAGCGCCTGTTTAATTGCAGAGTGAATTTGACTACTCGCCTGCAATATGCCAAGGTACCTCTAAAATTCTTTATCAGTCATCGCCTCAATGATGGTCGTCCAGCAGCAATAGGGAATTTATTTCTTCACGGGCCAAATGCAGCATTCTGTGTTTCCAGACCCGCATACATGCGGATGTCAAAGGAGAAATGCAGCAAGATGTTCAGTAGGCTGTTCAGTTTCGCCTCTGAGCTTAAATGAATGTATCACCTTGGGAGATTCCTCGAGGAAAAGAACCGGTCACCTCTCATCACCTCACGACTAAAACTTTTAATCATTTTGCACCACGAGTGCATAGCGTGATCCAGAAAGTAGATGACGCTGTTACAGATCATATATGTCTTAAGAGCCTCTAGTAAAGTATCGTGGGGTACTAACAGAAACGCCTGTTGGCAGTCAATTTAGGCCATTTACAAATCCCGTTGGTGGTGTTTTGCATGCAACACAACCACACTGTCGATCGTACCCTGGAACTTGCAACAACGGGAGCCTTGGCAACAACCTTCGTGTTCTTCGGATAGAACGTTGTTCTTCGCACAATAATTATAATCGAAGTCAGAAATGAGCCTTAAGGTACTTTTAAAGGGTGCAGAAGAAGTTGATTGTTGGGTAATCACTAAGACTACCAGCATCTACCTTTTTGGGTACCATATACGTTACCCCCTCTGTCATGAAAAAGGGTACAGAAAATTTGCCCGTCGCCCCCACCAATGAGATTGGGGCCAAATTAAAGCTTATGTTCAGTAGTCCTAGTTTTATAATGGGCACAACTTTATATAATTTAACCTTCATACTGTTTTCTGTCATTTAATGTTGAAACTCACACTAAGAGTAAAAGTAATATATGGAGCAGAATACGTCAAGTGTTCCAACGTAAAATGATTGTTTCTTTTTTATCGGGTTGAGAATGGGCTGAGTTATAGTCCTACTTGACCTATATTAATTCACCAAACCATAGATCCACTAATCAACCGCTTGTTATACACGGGCCTGAAGTTTTTACTTTTTCAGGTGCTTTTTCACATTCCGAAAAATGGTACCGAAAATGGCGCATCATCCTTTACCCTTTAGATAGATTTCAAATTGTATATTTTTGTTATGTGATGAATATAATAGCGTTAACCCTCCAGAATTTAGCCTATCCAAACGTATAGGGCGTCAAGTGATGCTCTGGAGGAAAGCGAGGGCAAATCTGTCAAGCGCGAAGTCAGAAAAAAATGCACAGTACAGTAAGGCGAGATAGTAAAAATATCCATTTGACCAACTAATTATTTTCAGCCCGATTTTTCTTCTACATGAGTTTAAAAAGTGTAAAGAAGCTATTTTTCAAAAAGGAAACAAAATTTTAAAGTACTGTTTTTTTCAAAAAATCAATTTTAATTTTCAGCAAAAATAAAAATTCCAAATGAAAAAGAAAACTGTTACGATAGTCTTAAAAAAACATGAAAAGAGCTGTCTAATCCTTAAAGCAGTTACACTGGCGTGAAGCTAAAAAAGCACCTGAAAAAGTAAAAACTTTAGGCCCGTGTATATTAACAACAATATAATAAATGAATCTATGATTTGATGAATTAATATAGATCCACTATGATTATAATTTAGGCCAGTTTAAACTCGAAAAAAAGAAACAATCATTTTAAGTGGAAACACTTGACGTATTCTGCTCCATATATTACTTTTACTCTTAGTGTGAGTTTTGACATTAAAGTTTAGAAAACACTATGAAGACTAAATTCTACGAATCTGGGCCCATTAAAAAATTTGGTCTACTGAACAGGAGCTTTAATTTGGCAACAGTCTCATTATTGGGAGCGATGGTCCAAATGCACATGTATTCTCGGCACCCTTCTTTATACAAAAATGCACAGTTTTCCATTTATAGACAGAAATTAATCGTTCTTATTTTTGATCGTCTTCAAATCCTATAAGTAATGATGTTTAGTAGTGAAGACTTCTCGTTCGATATTATTTATTTTATAAATAAATGTATATTTTGGACTTTTATAAACAACTTGTAAGCTAATTCTTCTAGAACATCGAAAAAAATGTTTGGTGATATCACTTGAAAGCAATAATAAAAAAATATTACTTTCTCTCTACAAATGGCTTAACTATGCATTTGTTTCTAAAATAAACAAATAATATCGAATGACAAATCCTCATCACTAAACATCAATACTAATATAATTTGAAGCCGATAAGAAAGAAAAAAATTTAATTTAGTTACATAAATGGCCAAACTATTTATTTATTTATAACATTGATCTATAAAATAAATAATATCGAACGGGAAGTCTTCACCACTAACTATTATCACTTATATAAATTAAAGTCGATCAGAAAGAAAAACGATTACTTTCTGTCTATAAATGACCATAATATGTATTTGTTTATAAAATAAACAAATAATATTAAATGAGCAAGCCTTATCACTAATATAATTTAATGGTTAGAGATAAAAAATAATTATTATCTAAAAAATGTCTCGTTTTCACTCTTTGTTTATTTATATAAAAAAATAGAAAATAATAAAGATTAAAAAATCTAATCAATAGACGCTCTTATACAACAATTGCTGATCGCTTTTAACAGAATTTTGACAATCAGTTGAGAATCGTAGGCTGTAGGTGATGTTGAATAGCAAATTCCAGAATCAACCCACTGTACGGCGTTTTGCATTTCTTAGCCCTTTTTAGGATACGATTTACATAGGAGGCTGAGATAGATAGACTAATCATTTCAGGCAAACGGACAACTCTGTCCTTTTCTAGATGGAAATACGTCGTGTCCAGTTGACTTAACCTATGAATACATCAGATGCAGGACCAATATCTGACCATTTCTTCGGCACTAGGCGTTTCGCAATAATTTTGAGTCTTATTTTTACCATCTACAGGTCCGCGATATAAACGTCTTTCATCTGCCAAAAATGTCCTATTGTCATTCCTTCTCGCGATCACTCTCTTAAATCGTCGCAGTCTTGCAGAGAAGACTATGAGACTCTGTTTAAGATATTCACTTCGTCCAGCTTCACAGATGTTCTTGAACTGATGTTATGTGAGCAAAGGATCTCGTCCATGTAGCAAGTCAGTATCTGACACCGATTGTCGTTTCGAAATTGGTACAATCGTCCCCGTTTAGCTCTTATTTTACTAATCTCATCGTTAAGTCGAAACTTGCATGGAGTGCCTATCGCTCTTCGAGCATAGTTGTTAGTAGTCTGGCATCTGTCTGTTGTGCTCAATATCCTGGCACACGCGGTTCAAAGCAATATGCAAAAGTCTGCATTTGCAGCAAGCTCAAATCCTGCTACACGAACTAAGGCAGTATCTCGGTGTTCAAGCCGCCAACTAACCGGAGAAGGTTCTTGTTGACTCTACATTTCGGCAAACCGTTTCTCATTGATTACTCCTGATGTGCGAACTCTAGGATGACATCTGCGAAGTAGACCATGAAACGTAAGCTTTCCCCATTCAGCTCTTCAATGAGATCAGCTTGGAGCAGCGGCAGGCTCCGGCGACTACAAGCCTAAGGACTGTCGACCACGAAACAGTCACCCTACTACATCCTCATATTCGGCTCAGACTCGTCTGTAGCGTCTTGTGTCACAGGTATATGAACCTCCTCTTGTTCTGCATCTTCAGGGCGCGCTACAGGTGCTGCTAGTTGTTGTTAAACCTGTTTTTCGATGCTACTTATTTCGACCTCGAATATAAAGTGGCGCCGCCTGATGGATCTTAATTGATCGTATAATTAATTATTCGTATAATATTATATCTGGCGCCTTATTATTATTTTTTCAAACTTGCTCCCAGTTGAACCCGGATTTTCATCATAGCCAGGGACTAAGTCAAGTAACTGATGAGATGAGGATTTTCTAACTTAATTTAATACGATGTTTGAAATCTTTTGCGATGATGTAGGTACAAAATGACGAGACTTGAGTCTTTTATCGATATCTTAGAATTTTCATACAAAAAGTTGAAAAAAAATCGCATGTGACTATCATACCAGTGATTTTTATCTAAATAATACTTACAGCCAGCAGATGAATCCATTTTTCAGAATTAAAAAATCTTAATTCAATGATTTTCTGTAACTTCCGAAATACATAACCAGTTTTAGCACTACGAAACCCCCAACTGTTAAACAAAAAACGAAGGCCACTTTCTAAGTGCCACAAAAAAGAAGTTCATTAGGATAGACCTTTATGTCGTAAATTCTGAAGCTTGGATTCATTCTCTACAAAACCTATCTCTTCTGATTTTCGAAATCAAACATTTTGTTTTGGATTTTGGGCAGCTTTTCGCGAATTGTTCCTTCTCTGTAACGCACTTATAAATTCTATGAAAATTAGAAAAATTAGATATATGATTGCCAAAATTAAAACAAAATTCACTTTCAACTCTACGATTTTTTAAAGAGATTTAGAAGTTATCATTAGGATTTTTATTAGGTGTCAAAAAAAATTGAAAATTATCTTAATGACATATTTAGGTTGGCCTTTTCCATCATGAAAATGATTTTGAATTTGAATCTTTTATAAGTTGAACAATACAAAGATTATTGGTTAAAAATATGAATCAGCGGTATCATTTTTAATGCTTTTGATTAAAAAATGGAACAATCAACATTATAAAAGTCCAATGAACAGTCAAATATTGTGAAATAACTAAACATTATTCTTTTCTTCATTATAAAATTCCAAACTGAATATGTTGAAATGATATATTTGATTGAAACAATATTTGAACAGATTTGAAATTGAAGATAGTTTTAAAGCTCCAATCAGACGTTTACATTTCTTTAACTATTAGGGCATTCAAATTTAAACAGTTCCATTTTTAATGTTAAAATCTGAAAAATGTTTCTTTTTCAACAGATACAGAAATACAGTAAAAAGAAATAAAATAATTTACTCTGAAAAGGAGGGTTACAATAATAATAAAAAATTACACGGGGAAACCTTCTGCTGCACTGTTTGTTTAAAATCCCACTATATTTTACTATTTGTACTTTGCAATGAAGGGACAGAGACGAACTGTTGTAATATTTAATACTTTGAGTAGTAATTTGTAGCTATTAGAAGAATTACAAAATTTATTGGAATAAATCTAAAAATATTCCATTTGTTTCTGCAGAAGATTGCAGTATTTACAAGGGAATGTGCTAACATTTCCAGAGACCTGCGCACATTCAGTGAGTGACTTCGTAAAAATTGGTACAGTCATATTAAAAAACGAAAAAAAAAACTCAAAACGCACTGCAAATGTTGAACGTCACGCCTTCACATAGGCACACTAACACACTATTGAAGTAGGATTCGCACTGACATTATGTTTTTCTTTAATTATACACATCAGAAGTAAAATAAATACATATTCTTATTAGACATTATGTTATATTGTAAGCTGAAACAGAAAAAAATCGATTTATAGATGAATCTGGCACAATCCAGCAGGAATTTGGCGAGAACCGAACACGGGTTTCCGCAACGACAGAAAGGCGATTCCCCACTCTGGTATATCAAATTATGAGAATCGACATTCCGACGTCCATATGAAGTAAATGCTGGAAAATTCATTATTCCTAATTATTATATTCATTAGTTATTTTATTATTTATGTATTCAAACTAAAAGATACCTAATGAGACTATAAAAGTTAATAAAATTTTGCGACTAATAAGCCCATTTTTAAGGTAGTGCATTTATAAACCATACAAAATATCTAAAAACATTGAAAATTTCTAAATTAAAATTTTCAGATAAAACAGTCAGATCTTAAAATATAGTCCAAATAACCTTTCAATTTTCCACATTGTCTGGTTTCTTCATTTAAAAATGATCCTTCTGATTTGATTAAAAACATGGTATGTTTTCATTCATGACTTTTCAGCTTTAATTGAAAGTGATCATATGTTGTAACGTTAAAAAATTCTTACAACTCACAAATTCAACAAATGAATATTTAACAAAAATTGAAAGATTTTTTGTATATTTATAAATTTGATTTTAAATATCCGAAATCGCCGTTGTAGTGCGGTACTATCATGACTAGAGCTAGATTTAAGATTTCTAATTTTAAGGACTTATTCTTTTCTTTTATTTTTTTGTAATCATCTGCACTTATCGAAACGTCGTGAAACATCGAGGGACTTATTTCGACATAAAGGCTCTAATGCAGTGAACGGCAAACTTTTTGCCCACTTTTCAGATAAGGGCAAGTTTGACCCAAGACATTTTTTTTCGCCTAACGCGCTTTGTCCCTTAAAGCTACGTTTTCCCTGAGATTGGTTGCTTTTCCTCGACAGCGGTTTACTGTTAGATGGCATACTCAATGTGGATACGATGTTACAAATGAATTTTATTTTAAGTTCTCATATTAGCGATTTATAAGTCTTGAATTCGAAATCTGTTACTTTTTTGTGATTAAATACAACTAAACTTGTACTTGAGAAGTTATAAATCAATTATTTCATGAAATATAATGTAAACTCAATTTTAAACTAAAAGTGTTATAATGCATTGATTTTTAGTATTTCAAGATGCTTTTTAGATTTTTTTTGATCGAAAGAATCACAGATTTTGAATTATGAGGTTTCAGAAATCTAATTTTGAAATTGAGAATTTTTTTGTTTTTAATTTTAATCCCCGTTAATCAAACTGCTTAATAATGGAAGCGTACATGGCGGGTTGGACCTTCTTGGTGACAGCAGGTACTGCCACGCGATTTTGACTCCACCCTCCGCGGCAGCTAGGGCTGCCGCGCGGCAGTACTTTTCTGACCACTGCTCTAATGGGACGCCACTCGAGACTCTTAGAACAGTCAAACTCCATCGAGACATATTTCAAGTCATTTGCATTCTCCCGCTTTTTCATCTACACTCTTCTGCCAGTCTCCAAAACAGTTGCTCGTCCACATCCACATGAATCATGTTAGGATACCGGCTAGGCTGGAAATAATTGAACAAGTTACTGAAAACCCGGAACGTCTCATCTACCTGACGTAAAAACTTTTTAAGACCTTACGCTGAGAAATTCGTTCATCAACTCCCAGCATGACTAGTAGATTCTCTAAACCTAAGGTCCGGGGCATGTCACCTGAATCCAATTATTAATTAACCAAATTCTGCATTGATCAGCCAGAGTAATTTCAGACTCCAGGAAGTGATCAAATTGATGGACCAGAAAGTAAGATGATGGCAGACCGACTCTAGATCATTTTTGAACGGTAATAGAAGGAAGCAAGGATGATCATGTAAAATACTAGTCTACCATGCGCTTATTATTCATAAAGAACTGGAAAGCAAGCCCCGTAACCCGTCACCGTGGCCGCCTCACCATCAATGGGAACGCCAGACGAAACCGAGTCCCAGGCCTTCAAATCGCTGCTCGCACGCTCTTCTCTGCTAATCACAGCCGTGTGAAGTTGTCGTATTTTCTCGCACTCTTATAGTCTATTCGCTCTCAAGTAAAATGTGATTTGTATTAACTAATACGTTTCCGGCTGTACCCAGCTTCCTGGAAAATATGTTGCCATCGTTTCAGAATTCCACAAGTAAGGTCGATTCTTAATGTTCCAAGCGAAAGGAAACTTCGCTCGACATGTAACCATATTCATAAAATATTAATAATCTTAAAATTCTAAGAAAGTTTCATAAAAATGGCGTCAAGCGTGGTCGAGCAAGAAACTCCTTAACTGGGACCCTCATATTTCGAAGGTAAAATATATTATGGACAAATTAAGTGATTAGTGACAATGATTGCAAAATGCTTCCCATCTTGTCAATGTATGTTCAATTATTGAACTGAGTTCCCAGTTGAGCATTGTACCAAATTTATATACAATCACTGTGTTGCACTGCCTATCAAGCATTAACGTGAAATGATTACCAAAACTTAGGTGAAATTATTGATATAAGTCCCAATTAAACACCAGCTAGTATCTATGTGTCATTAATTTTTCGAGTATACTGTTAATTTTATTTACGACTTATGTTCATCGAATATTCGCTTGATTTAATTTAAGACATATTTTTTTAATATTTTACTGATTTAATTTTAGCAATTGTTTCTATTTCCAGTTCATTTTAATTGAGTAATTTTAAAATTAGGACTCATAATTTCTAGAGAAGAATTAGTGTCAGTACAGCTAACCGAGCTGAGAGACCGCAAGTCCACTATATAAATGACAATATGGTAAGAACAAGAATAATTTTTACCTAAAAGGTTCGACTTATGATGGCCATCCTGAAAATGTCTCGCTGAAATAGATACAGGAGATAACGTTATGAAATTAAGGTAAAATTGTGTCACAGGTAAATTCTCGGTATCGACTGCTATGTATTGTTTATGCATACAGACGATGATTTGCAAAAAAGCAGTTGAAAAAGTGGAGAAGCTAACACCAGTCAGGCAGCAATAAACTGTGCGGTCTACCCGATGAGCTACAGTATTGATAGAAGAAAAATTTTGTTCACGAGGAAAAAGTTTCAAAGAAGATTTGGGTTACTCCCAGAGATGCATATTTTATTATTATAACATTTTTTGATAAAAATGATACATTTAGAGAAAACATTGATCAAAGAAATATCAGCAGAGGAAAAAAGCTGTTTATCTTTAGAGCAAGCCATTTTTTCGAAAATTTTCAATTCAGGAAAGATAATCCTGTACAGGGGTATTCCAAACTTAATACAGAATCTTTTATTCAAATGTGAATATTTACCAAGGTGAACGCATGTTTCCGTGCTTGGACGCAATATATTGTAATGAAGTTACCACAAAATTATTGCAAAAAGGCAATAAAAAAACCAGCAAGGAACCCTCCGAAGCCGAGCATCTAGCAACGGGTCTGAGTTATTTGGATTTTGGTAAAGAAAGGGAATGATTACTTATCGCCTAGCCAAGATCCAGGCTTCGGTATCCAGAACATTGTAAATCTTATTTAGCTTGTAAGACAGATAGGCTTGACTAAAAGATATAATAGACATGTAATACCAGGCTTCCGCGTATTAATAGCACCAACAGCAGACCAAAACCTTTGCTCGTCTTGAGTTGTTAACACATGTTTCGACGGAGGCGTTAAATAAATTGAAGTACAAGCTGGGGCACGACACGGAAAAGAAAATCCAACCCACATGTGAACCCAGCACCAATCAGGCACCATCACAGCCAGCAGCCATGTGCAACTAAGCAAGGGCATCTACCGAAAGCACAGGTCAAGCACGAGTAGCATGGCGCGCTAGTTTTACGGTGAACAACGATTGGCAGCACCTGATGGACCGTCGGGTGAAACCGAAAGGGACACTGCAACGCCGCGACGAGAATCAACAACCATCAGTAAGGACTTGAGGCGACCATCTTATAAGTAGCCATCGTTCAGCCAATGGCAATCCCAGTAGCCCGTCAGATGCAGCGAACCGACAAGGCGAAGACAGGTATGAAAGCACGCATTGGTGGCGACACTTGATTGGACCCATCCCGCTGTAACCAACCATTCGGAAAAGTTGTCTCGGAAATTCTAAAGTAAAAAGGAAAATGGATTCTGGAGTACCGGAGAGGAAAATCAGGAAAAATCCGAATAAGACTCAAGGGAGAGGAAAATCAGAATGGACCATCGTAGCAAGATGGAGCTGGCCTGTTAGATCAAAGGTACGTGGCACATTATATAGCTTTCCGGTAGGTGCTCCCGGCTTGTGATTCCGGTTCACGCGCGGTGTGACCGGATAGACCGCGTGGGCGGATAGTGCGGGCGTAGAAAAAGGTTGGCTGTGGGTCCTCATTTGGAAGAGTTCGAAAAACCCCGTTCTCCTGCCGCGTCGTGGGAATAATGTGTAGAGTTCAATTTCGTTTTAGAAGTGAGAGATAATGTAAATTTTTTGAAATAGAGTATCTTGTTTTAAGTAGTGTGTGTGCCCTCTCTCACACGCGGAATCCCGCCCTTGCGGGAACGTTGTAATTTTGTTTTGTTGTAAATGCTTTGCTTTTGGTGTAAAAATATTTTTAAGTCTGCTGGGCTCTTGCTTGTGTTAAGGGTAAAATTCCTCGAAAGAATTTTCGGTAAATGGAAATTGGATT
>NC_046659.1:17900364-17923792 GCF_010883055.1 Belonocnema kinseyi | reverse complement strand
CCCCCGAGTACTGATCGAGTTCCTCGGTAATTCTATTCATTTTGGCAATTTAAGTAATATTACCGAAAAAAGTGCGAAGAAAGTGAACTTACAAAGTATTTAGAATATTTTTCCGATAATATTGGGAGTTTACGAATGTTTACAGATTTCTTTTGATATTACTGCGATTTCGCAGTTATTTTCGAAATTTCGGGCTATGACAGGCCATTTTCCAAGTGTTTTCGAGATATTTCGGAGACTGTCAGAAATCAAGAATATTTCCGGAATCTCTCGTTAACGAAAAAGACAAAAAGTGCTGCCAAGGAAAAGTTACCGAAAACATAGGTAATATTCCTGGAAAAATTGAAATTAAAAGGAATTTGAAGAATTTACGAAGGTTTTTAACCCTGGCACCCAGACGACGAGGTCCCACAGGACTTGGTAACGTTAAACGAAGGGACCGATGAGACGGCACGAGGCAACGACAATGGCCAGGGATGTGGGGAGAACAGGCTTTGAGGTGTGCTTTATCATCAACCTACACCCCCTTTCACAGCGAAAACATGTGGAGGAGGTGAAGGGGCAACGGTACCACCCACTAGGGCAGAAACACCGGTTAGTGAGAGCATGGGAGCCAACGGTGCTAAACGGTTTCCGGAGACAGCTTGGTACTGCGGAAAAAACAGGGAGTAATTAAGAGGTCTGAGGGTCACAGTAGGGCTCAGGCCTACCGATACGAGACCGGGAAATCCAAGCTTCAGCACCACTGAGCCGAAGCATCATGACCCCCTGGGTAAGTGGACGCACGGGTCAGGCGAAATATGACCCGCCGCCCGTGAGCGCCCTAACGTGTGTTCCTCTAGTAACGACCTTGCAGCCAATTTTAACCACCGCGGTTATTAGGAACTGACGCTCGCAAAATGACTGGTACAGTCAGAATCGAGGAGCCTCACCAAGAGTAGAGACCCATCATCGCGAAACTGAGAAATGGGCCTTTCGGTCGGACCGTAGAAACAGAGAGTTCTCGGTACCCAGGGGAGTATTAGGAGCCCCCTACATGAGAATTAGCTCCGTATGAGCACCGTGAGCACAGGGGATATGCGCAGCCAGATGAGCTTGGGCAAAGGGCTCCGTATGAATTTGAACCGGAAGCCACCACGAGTCACGTGTATGCTCAGGGATGGGGACGAGGGCCACTTCTTTCCTCGAGGACGAGGAATTGTTAGTGGCGATGCCTGATCTGCATGTATGGAGTCTATCCGCTCTCGTCTGGGCCAATGGATCTCGAGACAAATGAATAGGGTATACGCGAATCTTAGGTTCGATTTTAGGGGGGCAACAGACGGTACGAATTTATCGACTATAACGGCCTGGCAGTCCTGGCAGCGGAATATGAACGCGTAGCATCCACGTTAGGCGAGGATCTGGCCCCACCGCCCCCAGAAAAGTCCCTTATTCCTGAAGACGCGTACAAAGGGAAGGGCCCCCAGCCAAAAAGAATAGTTCTGTGGCTCCTATCGCCCCAACTTTAGTAGATAGCGAATCGTCACAGAGCACGTCAGAAGTGACCCACCTGATCAAAACGCTTATCGCAGCCATCAGTAACGAAAAGCGCGGATCAGGTGTGAGCACGAGTGGAGAAGAGCCCGCGGGCAGGCCTAGGTCCGGGGAGTCCAATAGACGTAACGATAGGGACCCCCGAAACCGAAGGAATTCGGCAAAATCGTCTGAGGGGAAGTCGGCTCAATCTCTAAAGGGGAGCTCAGATTTACCTACCTCGAAAAGACAGCGGGATGATTCGGAGGTCGAGAGCTGGAACTACCGACAAAAGGGTCACTTGCAAATAGGATCTCCGAAAAACCGGAGGCACAATTATTGTCGCCGGCGTGACAAAGAGAAAGGGACCACGAAAGAGTGTGATCTTTCCGGCAACTGGTCGGGAAACCGAAAAAAAGAGAAGGCGTAACTGTGAATCCTTCTTCCTCCAGTTCCGAATTGACCCCTCAGAACGACCAATGCCTACCGGAAAAAATAGGCTTGAGTTAGCAGAGCTGGCAGTAGTGAGGATAACACAGAATACGAACCCCACTCCCGTTGAACCTCCGTCGACTTCAGCGAACCAGATCCCGACAACACGCACGGTAGAAATCAAGGATACCATCGTTTTTGATACAAGAACGAGGGTAAGAGAAAAACCGAACACTTGGCAAGAGAATCAGGTGATGCTGGTTCTGGTTAAGTCGAATGATATTGTCCCAAGCATGGGTGAACAAGTATTCTTGGGTATGGACTTCATCCACACATTCGGAATCGTACACGATGGGAGCATACCAACCTGGTATATGTCGGACTGCCCGGAATTAGTCCACCATTATACCGCGGAGAGTACCAAGTTGGAAGTGAAGAGGAGGGATGAAAATGCGGCAACATTAGACCAGTGTCGGGGGACACCTAGCGATAAAATAGAGATATTATCGTGTGTCCCCGAACGTGTTGAAAAATATGCAAGATAAGGTGACCCGAATGTTAGCCGAAGAAATTGTTGAGCCATCAAAAAGCGGATGATCCAGTCCCGTAGTAATGGCCCTAAAGGCTGACGGGATATATATATTTTGCGTGGACTATCGTAGATTCAACAAGGTCGCCAAAAAGGATGCGCACCCCTTGCCCAAGATGGATATGATTCTTGAGCAACTTCGCGCTGCGAAGTACTTAACGATTCTAGACTTAAAGTGGGGGTACCACCAGATCCCGATGGCTGAAGATAATAGGGAGTACACAGCGTTTACAGTCCCTGGCATGAGGTTCTTTCAATTCAGAAGAATGCCTTTTGGACTGTTAGGAGCTCCTGCGACATTCCACGGACTGGTAGATTCCCTCATAGGGCCAGACATGGAACCGTACGTGTATGTGTACCTCGATGATATAATCATCGTAAATGAGACGTTTAAGGGTCATCTGGAATGAGTAACACAAGTTATAGATCGTTTATAGGGCGCCGGACTGACGATTAACCTAAGGAAGTGTGAATTCAGAAGACTGACCTACGTTATCTCGGGTTCCTTGGTAATCAAAAGAGTTTGCCGGTAGATCCGAACAAAGTCGAGCCCCTTTTCACGTATCGAGCCCCAAGAACAATTAAGCAACTGAAACGGTCCTTGGGCATGGCGTCGTGGTACCATCATTTTATACCCGACTTTGCGACTGACGCGGAACCACTGAACAAACTGCTTATAAAGAACTCCTATGAGAATGGGGCACCGAACAGGAAAGCACATTCGCTAAGTCTGAGGAACAGATTGCGACAGCACCGATTCTGACTTACCCGGACTTCGAAGTCCCATTCGTGATCAAGATTGACGCCACCGATTTTGGTTTGGGAGCAGTCTTGACGCAGATGCAAAAGGGCACTGAGAGGGTAATATCCTTTGCGAGTAGGGAATTGTCTGACGCAGAAAGAAAATACTCGGTTACGGAAAAAGAGTGTTTGTCCGTGAACTGATCAGTTAGGAAATTCCGACACCATCTAGAGGGCTTTCACTTCACAGTCATCAACGACCACAGATCGTTGCGATGGTCACACAACCTTCACAATCCAATAGGCCGATTGGCAGTGGAGGACGAGTGATACCGCAAACGACTGCGCGAGGTGGCAGAGACCCCTAGAAAATACCATGTGTGGAAGATAGTGGATGGAATGCTATATCGATACCGTCGGAACCCGTTGATAGATCCGGTTACCAAGGACCTAGAGGCTTGGGAGTTGTTAATACCAACTGAGAGAAGACAGGAAGTCTTCGACGATCTGCATAGTGACCCACAAGCCGCGCACCTGGGAATAGACAAAACATACCGAAGAGCGAATCAAGGTGCTAATGGGCCGTGTGGTAGTTCCACAGCCTTGGACGGTAGTGGCCACCGAGGTAATGGGTCGAGGCTTTTTTCTCTTCTTTTTTTTCACTACCCTACTTTCAGTTTTTTCTTATGTTATTTTTTTTATTTTTGCCAATGACGTCCGTTCAACCCCACCTAATTTTTTTCTTTTTTTTTTTAGGATTGCAATATGAGCATTGGTTGGTCCGTTAGCCGGAAATAAACATAAACGAAAGCATTGAAAAGTCCGTATCCTGATATTTGCGAGAACCCAGTATCGAGTTAAGTAGATCTCCCAGTAGGTAGGCACCTAAATATCACGGATGGTTCAGGTTGAAGTTTTAGTTCGGCGGGGAGCTAGAAGCAGGAGCCACGCAGGCCGGAAGAACCTTGACAGAGGAACTACAGGTAACCAGAGAGGCAGTTCACTTTTTTTTATTGTGTTCTATTATTATATTTGATGGCTGCCATTTGGCTTCGTTGATCAAATGACCCAACTGAGAATACAAGCTCAGAAGACTGGCAGAGGGGCTGTAGACCGACCACGTCACCAGTACGCAGGTTCGGCGGGTTTCGGCTAGGCTCGGGGGAGTTGTAATGAAGTTACCAAAAAATTATACCAAAAAGACAATAAAAACGGTAAGGGACTCGCCGAAGTCAGTAGTCGTCAACAATGCCGCGTAACTACGAGAGGCAGCACCAATCAGACACTATCATGGCCAGCGGCCACGTGCAACTAAGCAAGGGGGTCTGCCGAAAGCACCTGACGGACCATCGGGTGAAACCGAAAAGGACACTGCAACGCCGCGACGAGAATCAACCGACCATCGGCAAGGACTGGAGGCGGCCATCTTATAACTAGCCACCGGTCTGCCAATGGCAATCCCAGTAGCTCGTCAGACACAACGAACCCATAAGACGGAGACTAGTATGAAAGGACGCATTGGCGGAGTCGCTTGCTTGGACCCGTCCCGCTGTAACCAACCAATCGGAAAAGTCCTCTCGGGAATTCTAAAGTAAAAGGGAAGACGGCATGCAAGACTGAAATTTTCGACACTGTTGATCATGGATCGACGGATTCCGGAAAACCGGAGAGGAAAATCAGAAGAAATCCAAAAAAGACTCAAGGGAGAGGAAAGCCAGAATGGACCTCCGTAGCAAGGAGGAGCTGGCCTGGTGGCCCAAAGGTACGTGGCACATCATTATAGCTTTCCGGTAAGTGTTACCGACTTGCGATTCCGGTCCACACGCGGCGTGAGTGGGTCCTCATTTGGAGGGGTTCGACGAACTCCGTTCACCTGTCACGTCGTGGGAATAATGTATAGTTTGACTTCGTTTTAGAAGTAAGGGATAATGTAAATTTTATAGAAAGAGTGTGTACCCTCTCTCACTTGCGGAATCCCACCCCTGCATTCGTCTAATTTAACAGGGGTGGAAAGTTCGTTGTCCTGCCAAGTCTGGAGGCATTGTCGAGACTAGCGAGGCTCGGATAGGAGTAACCCTATCTGGCACCTAGGAAACTAAATAAACGGGATTCAAGGGTGGTTTGTGAGTTCAAAGAGCGTAACTCACGGACTCGGTAATTCCGATAATGCTACGCAACGGTGTGGCAGATAAGTGAACACATTTGATGTTTTACTATCTAATTGTGCCCAGAGTTTTTTTTGTCCTGGGCCTACCCTTCCCAGGTTTGAGACACGCGAAAAACTAGAAAACTGGGTTACAATGTATATCGTAAGCTTAAACTTCTGCTACAAGCAGGATGGCCATCTACGACTCTATGCCTACGCCATTTGGTACACGAAAAATGTGTAAAGGCCTTATGCCACTTCCCTGAAATTGACTTTTATCACATTATTAAAGATCCAAAACATTTCAACAAGAAAATATAATGATTAATAAGAATAAATAATAAAAATGTTAAAGTAAAGTCATTTTATTATTAAAATTTTTAAAACAACATTCAGCTTTATTAAAAACTTCCACGATAATTAGAAGCTGAGAACGTGACTATGTTTATTATTTTTTATAGCAGAATAATTTCTTATTTTACCTCAACGTAGCTGACACGAATTTTTTACACAACACTTATACTATTGATGTACTAATTTTGAGAACACCTTATTTTGAATTTCTAAGGATATAACACGTCAAAGCACGAAAAAATGCGTATAATTTTTGTTTGAAACTTTTTTCTATAAAAACAATATTTTCCTTATTTCAATACTCTCACAGAAAAAACTGGGGTTTTCGTTAGAACCCATTTTTGTTTCCAAAGGAGCTGCAAGAAAAATGAACCCCACTTGCTGAATAAGAAACCAAAACAATAAATAAGCTCTAATTGGTACCTCAGTTGGTATTCTAAAAGATCCTAATTGAAATTGGGCCTATTTATAAAGAAAATATTTTTCGCTTTGCCCACTTCGACATTTTGCTTAATTAATAACATAATTCTAACCTTAAAGCATACATTTAATGGAACTCTGAATGACATAACTTAATCAAGATAATTAAAGAGCAAAATATTACCGCAATTAAAATAGATATAATGACTTGATAAATATCATTTGCAGGTTAGGTTGCAAAGTTGTCAACATAAAAACATATTCATATGCAAGATCGCATATACATTGCTACCTGGCACGTCTTACTGGTTCACTTTTTCAGCTACCTTTTGGCATATGGTTACCTCTATGCATAAACAATACATATCAATTGATTCAAAAAGTTTACCTGTAACAATGCACAGGTGCTATTCCTAACGTCATTTCCTACACCCATATTAATCTTTAAGTTTGTACTAGTCAAGTTACTAAGCTATATAAATTGAAAACCTTTTCCGGCTCACCACCAATGCCGGAAATCAAGATTATTTCTAGATATTTTCTAGACTCAGTTCGTCTAGCCAACGTCTAGGGCAATTTCATGGCGGTCGCCTTGTCTAGGACTCATCTAAAGTTCATTAAGCCTCCTGGTTCATTAAGGTTCCTGGTGCGCTTCGGTAATGGTTACAACTACGACCACAACCATTCCACAGACACAAATTTTTGCTTAAAATCTTTGTCTGCTCACCGCAAACAATGTCTTTTGGATTATAGTGCAAAGAATGTGTGATATCCATTTTATAATTTGAAAAATCTGCAAAAATCCAAGTTTTTTCAGGTTTTCATGATGAATCACTATACTTACTATTTTGAAACCGTTAACTTTAATACTCATTAGAAAGATTAGAAAATTTTACACAAACCAGTATTTGAATCAATTTTTTTATCTATAGTCAAAGAGAATATATGGCCATTAGAACTTCAGAAAATGAGATAGGAAAATATTTACAATGTTTCCAACCCGAGATGTAACAAGCCAAGCATGGATGTGTCTACTTGCAGCCGTGTAGGCTCATGAGTATCGGATAGGGCGAACTGGTATGTTTGCGTCCAAAATTTCTTCCTTTATATGACGCTCTTTGAATTAAAAAAATAAAACATATACAGCATGTGAATCCACAATAATTACTTTATTTAAGACAGTTTTTTAATGAAAATTGTTGACATCATTATACTTTAAACAAATAACTTGTAATTCATTAAACGTCTTACAATTATTTTCTTGAAAAATATATGTGGGACTTACTCTCTTATATTAAACAAAACTGAAAGTCTATTCAAAATTAATGTAAGCGTTATATTCAAATAGCCAATTTCTAAGTAACTGTTAAAATTTAAACTTTTTTTCTTTGAATGACATTGAATTGATTTTACAAGACGATTCTCCATCTATTAGAAAGGAAACACTTGACATATTTTAACATTGAAAATTTAACTGTTGGAATTCGAATTTCTTAGTAGTTAAATAATTGAAAACGTCTAATCGGAACTTTATGAACTATTTTCAACGTCAAAATAACTTCAAATTAATGGATTCATAATTACAAGCCTTAATTCACTTTCAAATCCTATTCAAATATTGTTTCAGTCTAAAGTATATAATGTTTAACCCAATCAATTTGAAATTTTTTAATTTAGATAAAATTAATTTTTGATTATTCAGCTATATTTGACTGTTCATTAAAAATGAGCAATTATAAATTAAATATTCAAAACTAAGAAATTTGGAATTAAATTGTTTGGAATAGCCTTCAATCATTAATATTCTTGAATGCTAATTTTAAAGATACAATGTTAATTACTCAATTTCAAATATTTTTGATCTGTAAGCAAACGTCTTGAATTTTCATGTATAATTCACAATTGATCTAAAATTAATTTTAATCTAAAAATTATTATAATATACTTTTTAACTTAAAGTGTCCATTTAAAAAAAATCTTATTTTGAACATTTACATTCATTCTTAAATTTTAATTGTTCAATTTTTGAAAGTTAAACATGTTGTAGTGCCTTACTGCTGTTTGAGGTCCTTAATAGCTACCCGAACAGCTCTTAAGATCTAACAGGCGTGAAATTAAATAAACCTATTTAATCTCACGTCTGCGATTTAGGTATTTGTGGTATGATGTACCTTGGGTGTTATTACTGGTTAGTACATATTAAGTGAATCGCCTATTACCTATGTTACCTTAGGTTAAGATGTCACTGAAATACACACATTCTTACGGAGCATCAGTAGAGGCAAGACAGTAGGCAACTGGTCTTGCGGCATCAAAGAATTCTCTTTGTCTCATCAGATATCTACCAGTCCACTATATGTTATTTTTAAAGCTATCCGAAACATTTGGTCCTTGACGAGGCATTTCCATGTTCGGTGATAAAGTGAGTAAAAGCCTTGCGCAATGTATAAATTACGCCATGCGAATTCACTTGCTCTCGCGCAATGGTGGGCATACTCTTACTCACCGGTAATTTGCCTATAGCTCCGTTATAAAGTTAATTTTCTTTGGACTTTTTGTGATTATTTCGCAGCAACTTTTCAGAAATCGCTTCCTTCATTGAGACCATGATTACCAGCCAATACGAGTTGGAAAGTCACATCAGTGGAAGTCTCAAAGATATAATTCAAAAAAAGAAACAGATGATTACGGCTCAAAAGCATTACGCACTTCGCAGATGATCTCTTAGAACCTTTCGCAGTAACCTACGCAGAACACAGAATCTAATTAAGAGCCATGTTGAGGCTTTTCAACCGAAACCTATGCCTGGTCCAGCTCACAAAAGGTGTGCGCGTAACGGAGGACAAGGACTTCAATCGTCTTTTATGAGTTAAAAGAAGTTAATTTGAGATAAAAAAAAGCTCAAACCATTTGTTAGGATAGAAAGCGCTTTACGATAAAGGAGAGTTGAAAGAAATCCGCGCAGAATGACTATCGGTCGCATTCTGGGGCTACCAAGCAAGCAGCGATAGATTCTTTAAATTCTGCGAATATTTTCGCCTATCCAAGAGTACTTAATCCACAAATTTATAGATCAGGATTACCGCCCCTTTCTGAGTGCTGGGGGGGGGGGATTATCCTCCCCAACACTTGTACCAGTAGCTTCAAAAGCCTACAACTTAGTTTCTAATTACGCGACTTAAAATTTTGATGTGGGTTTTGAAAACTGCTTTTTACATACTTTAATCGTATTTTATTATTTATAATAACAAAAACCTTAATTTTTTAAATAAATAAATAGTTTATTTAAATTTTTTCGCAATTTAGGTTTTTCGATTCATTTTATTTTAGTCGCAAAAGAAAGCTTGACTTTTTACTACAAAGAACTATAAAAAAGAAAATGGAGAATTTAATTTTTAATCAGACAGAAAGCCGCATATAAAGGGAGTTCTGGCGCTCACACTCGGGCGTCACGCTCCAGCATACCACAAAACAATTTTCAAGTTTACTGGTTTTGTTAATTATTCACTTATACTTAGAATTGGCTCAGGTAATCAAAAACATATTGAAAAATGTTTATTTGTGAGTTGAAAGAAGTTTTTTCTTTTTGAAAGTTGTTAAACAAAAAAGCGGTTACTTCAAAATTAATAGTAGTTTTCTTAAAATTAATGATTTTTTTACTACTGCAACTTCTATTAAAGATAATAATTGTCCATTTCTCATACAGATTTAAAAATAAATACATAATTTAACCATTTTCTTACAAATAAGCTGTGTTTATTTAAATGAATATATTACCGAGGTATTAGTAATTAACCTATTTTATTAGCCTAGGTACAATCAAGTCATAGTCTCCAGATTCCTCTCGACTCTCATAATTCGACGTGCTTGATATTTGTTAGTCCCCTTGATTCTCATAATTCGACGTGCTTGACATTGATTAGTCCCCTTGCCTCTCTCAATTCGAGGTGCTTGATTTTTGTGAGTCCCGTTGCCTCTCACAGTTCGAGGTGTTTGTTTTTTGTGAGTTACCTTGCCTCTCACAGTTTAAGGTGCTTGATGTTGTGAGTCCCCTGGCCTCTCACAATTCGAGTTGCTTAATTCTTGTGAGTCCTCTTGCCTCTCACAATTCTTTTGTTTTTCTTTTCTTTTAAAGTACTTTTCTTTTTTCCAGTAAGTTTAGGTACGGAAAATGTAAAACAGTTGAAAGCCGATGCGAAAACAGGCGAACAGCCTTAATAATTAGAAAAAATTTCTAAATAAAAGGAGTCTAAAATCGCACCGCAAGCTCCGCGTGGTAGACTCTGAAAAAACATTTGAAACATACCATTTTCAGACACAGAGTGCATTTTATACGCGCAAGCCATGATACATATGTCCCAATAATTTTACTTTAAAAAAAAATTAATCACTCGTGGAGAATTACAAATCATTATTTGATATATTTACAATTTGGAGAAAAATGGCGACAAAAATATTTGAACCAGCGGCAACGTGGTCGCCATGCATGCCCTTTAGCGCTGCACAAACGGCGCTGGCTGAGAGCAGCCGCGCGTGACTCGGTAGACACACACTGCACACTGTCTTGTCCAGTCTATCTTTGTTCTAAGTTGATGAATGCGCCTTTTGATCTTATGATCAGCAGTTGGTCGTGTTTTACCGTTTGCATCTATACAAACTTTAAGAATACAGTCGAACTCCAAAGATACGAGAAGCTAGGGAATCAGGAACTTCAAAGATTCAAGCGTTAAAGGTTGCTCGCTCCTTTGGTATCGCGACGCTCGTATCTTTGGAGTTCGAGTGTAGTCCTCGTGGGAAAGAATACAGTAAAGATATTATTCTATACAATAATAAGACTCACGGATCGGCAAGAAGCGTCGGAAGTGCAGTCTCCTGGATTTTCGAAGGTGCATTGAAGCCCATAGCATACACACCTCGCAAAAGTTCAGCTTTCCTACAAAAAAGAAGAAAAAAAGAATGAAGAAAACTTATCTCGAAAAAAACGTCTAAAGTAATACTCCACTACCATGGCCAGTTTATGTTAGGTGCTGTTGACGAAAGTTTCTGAACTCTGCTTTCTCAACTTAGGCTTTTGGTAGTGAGACATTTAGATAGAGTAATACACTTTCCTAACTTCTGATGTTAAGATTTCTCGCCCTTTTGAGGAGAAGATCTCTTCCGTTTGCGACAATGTGAGCTGTATCGAGGATAATACGTTTATCAAGAAATGTAAGATTTAGAAGTCCGCCATGACGGCGTGGGATGCACATTCGCGGAACGGACGAACTGACACGCAAGCTCGTCTGCATATGCACGACCTTACGCATGGTGATGCTGAGGGCCGTGAATTCATACTTCGTTTATAGAACCGTCCCGAACGAATAGAGCAGAACCGGGAAATCAAGCATATTAATCGCAGATGTCTCGTTCAGCACTGAGAGATTAGCAGGCTCAACTTTAAAAAATTCAATTTTTCAATTTCCCTGATTTTTCCCTGATACAATTGTATTATAAGATCGAATACGGTTTCAATAATGTAGCAGAATAAAAATTAAAACAATTCAGAAAATGCGCTTCACACGGCAGCATGGATTAATTAAGTCAAGGATATGTCCCCAAACTATCATAAAATTTATAAGTGCCAATAAAAAGCTAAGACTTGAAGTCCATTATAAACCTGTCTCGGATCAATAAGAGCATCTTTTATTTGATTTTCAACTATTATTTTGGTGTTAATAAAAAATCTTCGTTCCACGTATGCGTTGCCTTGGCTGAATATTAAAACTTTCTTCAAAAATTGCTTCCCAGTGTTGCTCAAATGTATAACGTTGTTGTTTCAAAGCAGACATATTGTACTGGTTCGGCCTGTTTTGTGCGCTGTGATGTCATTGAAAAAAAGCGTTTTTTGCGAATAAGCCTCTTGGAAATATGTTTATATAAGCAACATCTCTAAAAAGCAAAATTCATAGTTGATAGCAACAAATGTATGAACTTTCCATTATTTATGGGCTATATATGATGCAGAATTAATAAATTGCACCTAATTACATGAAATTATGTAGAAGAAATTGTAAAATCTTATTATAACCTCAAACTGTTTAAACATAGCCCAAATAAAGATGTTTTCGGTGTTTTTGACATATTAATTTGACATTCGTTTGAAGATAATTTGAAACATTCTTTTAATTGTTATCAATTAAGAACAATCCCAGATTTAAGAAAAATCTATTTTTTTCAAATTTACTCTTTACTGTATGAACAAATTTAATCAATTAACCTCCATTTTTTGGTAGGAAAATATGTATTTCAGTAAAAGACCCAACTTTAGAGCAAATTTTCTTCCCTACAGAAAAAATTAGATCCAGCTCAAAACTTGATAAATTTTTAACACAATATGGAACCGCCTCTAAATTTCGTGACCCTACCTTAAATCCTTTGCCAGATATGTCTTAAAAAGTATTGTGGATATAAGCGCGCTGACGTAGAGAAGTGTAAGGTCATTTTTTTAAAAACCTCATTTTAGATTCCTGTGATCAAATTTAGTCGATAAATGTGAAAAAATGGGATTCGATTTTCATAATTAGAAAGATTCTTATATGGGCAAGCAATTGTTGGCTCGCTTATTCCTAAAATATTTCGACAGCAGTTTTTAAAAATTAATGAACAAATGAACTAAACAAATCAGACAATTGTATGAACAATATTTTATTTTTAGAAAAACTATTTTTAAACTTTAGATCGACGTTTTCTCTCAGGAGGTACGTCCAATTTTAATACTGCAACCGTGTGCAGGAAAAAAGGGTTGACATTTTTTTAAACTCATATATCAAGTATGAAAATATATAAATTATTTATTTTAAAATAACGTCATATTATGTGTTACGTATAGAACAGGGAGAAGGTAGATAATATTCCCTTACTACAACGTAACAAGATCCTCGGAATTTTAGAGGCGCAAGTCACTAGGGCCGACTTAAATTAAATTATAATGACCAAAACGGAACTCAATGACTTTATTAATGGGATTCAGTATTCATTTAAAAGAATCTTAGTATGCATAATTGCGTGTATGGTTGTGCCTAGGAAGAGAGAGAGAGAGAGCGATAGCCCATATAATTAAAATACACTGAAACCGCATTTATATCCGTCCTGCGCTCTGATTGGCTTGTTTGTCACGTGGCACTGCGAGGTGGTGAATTCCAAGCGGATATAAAGGAGAGTTATGCAGGAATATACGCGCGAGAGGATATAACCGCGGTTTCAGTGTTCAAAACTAAAAGAAGACGCACTAATGCTCTCTTAAACACATGCATAATAATCGAAACTACTTAATGCAAGATAGCACACATATAAGAGCGGCTTCGATGGCGTATGACACGAGATACCTGAAACATTTCTCAAGTCTTCCTCCCACTTTCTCACATCCTTTACATACAATTTAAAATAGCCACAAAACTTAAGCTTGTAAACTATTCCATTCATACATGATTTTATTAATCAACTAAAACTCGGAATAATTAAAATTATAAGACCAGTGAAACTGGGCCATGGAATGAAAATAAATGTTGAAATTTTTATCCAGCAAAAATAGTTCAATTCTCAAAGGCAATAAGCTCGATTCATTGTCATATTGATGACAAAGTAATTCCTAAGAGGGAACGACGTTCATTCTTTGCCACATTGTTGACAAAGTCATTTCCAAAATCATAACTGGATTCATTGTTACATTGATGACACAGATATTTTTTAAATTTTACCAAGAATTTCGACCACACTATTTCCAAATTGCCGAATCATCAAAAATCCTTACCTAGCCATTACGTGCCACAGGCCTTTAAAGATACTCGATTTTATCGAAGGATTTTTCAGTCCATCGGAAAGTTCGGCAACACTAATTCTTAAGTCTGCGTAAGAAAAAACCTGAGCCTTTTGAATTAGTTTTTCGGGCTACCACCCGTAGGGTAACGGGCGGAAATAAAAAATGTATGAAGAAATTCCCTCGCCGACGGGTAACCCAAGGTTTGTGCAATCAGAAAAGTGATATTCTGGGCATAAATTTCGAGCTTTAAAAGTTTACTATTTCGAATCTCAAAACCAAGCAGAAAATTTGTGACTATAAAAGTTTATTTTTGTTATTTAGGAAACAAGGAGAAAGAAACTGAGTTCCGTGAAAAAGGTACTTACCCTTTCGGGTTTAAGAGCCTCTCCTCTATTTATTGAATAATATACAAATAAATGTATATGAAAAAAGAAAGACAATAGCTTTGTGTAAGAGCGCTAGTGTGGCACTCTGTATATCAACACGGTTACAAATTTGAAACTAGGTCCATTCCTAAAGGAATTCCAGATAAGGACTATGTCTCTCCTTTGAGATGCAACTACAACATAAATGAAAGTTTACGTAAAACTACCAATACAGGTAAAAAAGCTATCATTTTACACCATTTTTTGAAGAATGGTAAAAGGCATATTTTATGTAAGTTTGAAACTTCCTGCTTGATTATTGAAAAAATAATTGCATATTTAAGAAAAGACTATGTCCCAAGATTTCTACTTTTTTGTCAAACAATTTCGTTGCAGTAAACAAAAATCCTTTTGTTCTACATGCTAATATTACAAAAATCCGAAGTGAAATTCCGGGTATTAATTAATGTATAATTTTTCACAGCACACATGGACTAAAAAAGCTTGGCTGAGATTTTATCATTAAGATACATGCGGTTCCATAACTCAGTTGGCTAGTGCGTGTGGTAGATATAGATTTATAGGTTCGGGTTAGGTATTTTAGGTATGGTTCAAATCCCCAGAAGGTACGATTTTTCAAAGAGTTCGAGCCTGGAATTAATTTTGCAAGTAAACGAACCTACATTTGCTTAAACCGACAATATATTACGGGCAATAATAATATAAAAAATGTTTGCAAAATCATCATTATATGTGACATGCGAAGTCTTCTCTCTCCACTTAACACTACCTTTTCATGCATACAGCGGCACCGCTGCCGCGTTTCAAGGACGGGGTATAGATGAGAAGCGGACATAGAGTGGTAAGTGGTGGGAGGTGTTTCACGGGATCTCGAGCTCTCGAACGAAAGCCGGATTTCTCGGGTACCTAATAACTCAATTATTAGCAATAATATCTTTCGGATTTTTGTCCCGATGGTTTCATTAAAAAGAGCAGCTCAAAAACTATCGAAAGGTTTAAAAACCTCGATTTCGATTTTTTTAGAGTAAGCCCTCTTTCTTCGGAGCACGTCACATATTACATCATCTGTTTCTAGCTGCTGTAATGGAACTGTTACATAATTATAGGGTGATCCGACTAGAGGTTTTTTCAGTAGGGTAATTTGCGACAGATAATGCGCAGGTAATTTCAAGCTGTCATGTTTTTTTGGTTCAGTATTCATTGAAATTTCAACATGGAAAGACAGAAAGCCTGAACGTTTAAAATTTGTGCGATTCTACTACGAAAATTCACGTTCTGTGAAGAATTTGTTAAAATTTGATCTTTTGATGATCCTTTACCATGCGCCGTTGTGTGAAAGTGCGATTCAGTCGGAATACCAAAATCTGTTTCTTGGTAGAGCAGATTAATAAAATTATACTTAAAGTGTCAGGCTGCTGCATCAGTTCAATAACGGACTTTCTTGGACTGAAAGTATTTCTTTAAATAATTCAGTATAATTTTCTGAAATCCGTAGACTGCAACTTTCTTATGTCTGAGACAGTCTGATACTATGGCAATACTTTAATGCTTTAGCTTGTGGCCTTTCTTCTAATAAATTACAGCAGTGAAAATAGAGGATTCATCGTTGTTCCAAAAAAATTCCCAGAAGAATGTGCCTAAATAATATCAGTATAACCAGTTAAATATATCTAATCACTCAAAAGGAGAAATTAGCGAATTCAGTAAGTTCAAAGCATATTGAGACTGATTAGGAATATTTCCAGAAATATTATTTCTGAAAACAAGATTTTCTGTGTTTTTTGAATATTTGAAATGATCAATGCATTCAGTTTGCATGAGAATCCATTTCTATCAATAATTACATCAATGAATAATAAAAACGATAATAACTGTCCATTAGCTTTTTGGTGTCGCAGAGAGCTCAGGGTATTTTTTATTCCATGATTGCTGCAGAATGCTTGAAATTGTTTTTACGTAAAGCCGGGTCCGCGATCTGAGATGATTCAATCCGGTGCTCCAAAGCAAAGAACAAAATCGCCAAAGATTCTGATTCCACATGTGACTCGTCCTCGTTACAGATTTCAGAAACGTGAATTCCGTTAGATTATCGATTAACGCCAAGAGAAGCTTGATGTACCGACTTTTCGTAACCAGCAGCCCTTCAGGATCTATGTGAATGATAGCAAAAGGTCGATGACCTGGAGGAATCGGGTGCAGAGTACTAGGCTGCTTGCCAGTCTTAGCTTTCGTCACTACACACTAAATACACGCTATTACATGTTGGCGAACATATCGTCTTATCCCAGGAAAATAATCAAATTGGCATATCTTTTCTGCAGTTCGGTCTAAACCGAAATCACGTTGCAAATCATTAAATCTAAGAGCTGAACTCTCACGCAAGGCCTTAAGTATTACACTGTAAAAAAATTCTGTGTTACAGTAGAATTCCGATAATTTGCCGTCCGATAAGTGTACACTCCCCTTAAAACGCACCTTAGTATATCGTGCTACTAGAGGGGGCATCCGATAAGTCTGCAATTCCTGAAATTTTCCACCCCTACAGCCCCGAAGTTGCAAAGTTATCGGACTTGCACTGTATTTTATAACGTCATACGTTGGAAACTAACCAACCCATATACGAGACTCTTGCGTAAAAAACGAACGACACTGAAAAAAACACACTGCGTGTAAATTCACAGCCACGTGCGGGGAAAAACTAATATTACGAAATTTGCCGCAACTTTAGCCCTGAACGAACTGGAAAAGGAGTTAGTCTTACGGAAAAATCTGTAACAGTAGATAGTTCGTACAAGTTATTCAAAATAACATTATTTTCGCCATCAAACAGACCTTCTCATATAATGTGGAATATCTTGTAAACAAATGAAAGTAGAATAATCAAACACTCCTCTGTTTCCCGGCCTAGGCGTAGCCATCTATGGCAATAACATACTGCATGTAATTTCGATCTCTATCAAGTACTTATACATTCCGTCAATTTAAATCATACAGGAAAGTTGCAAATACGCTGTTATTTGTAAATGCACAGTCTGATGTAAATACAATGCTGCGTGTATCTTTACAACTTATTAAATAGGTCAAATAGTTTCCAGTGTAATAAGATGCAAGTTTACACATCGACTGTCAAATTACCGCGGTCGCGGTTTTATCACAATGTTCCTTTTAGTTTAATTGTACTACAATGTTAATTAGTATTGAGGTCTCGTCAATTTAATACCTTATTTACAGTCAAGTTCTGAATGTCCGATAGATTAAATCACGCTCCAATGTGATTTTCAACATAACTTTTTTTAGTGTACATAAATTAATTTTTCGTTATCGCATTTGTATAAAATTCCCTCTAAAAATTCTTAATCACGCTAATTCTTTTGCTTTAACTCCTCGTCTGCATATTGAAACATTACAACCTCTTCCACTTCGCTAACTATAGCAGGCATCCCTAAAACCTGATCTAAGATTTCACCTTCACACTCTTTGCTTTCGACTGCTGCTCTGCTTATCCCATTTACGTGAGGTAATTAAGCTACGGGGCTATGCTCGATCTAATATTCGTATTCCGTTAGTAAGCTATGGCAATGAACTATCTGTGGGTTGTTAGTTTTGTTGATCTTAAAGTAGATTATTCCTTGAAAATCAGTCACGATTTTAAATTCGATATTGATTAGTAACTATAGCGAGTAGTTCAAACTTTTTCAAATGGTTATTTCTTTCCGGCTCGCTCGTACGGTCGGGTGACTCAACTATTTTTAGGTTCTTAAAATTTTATATCATCTCGACTTTTACTGGACCGGGTTCAAAGCCGTTACCTGATACTTCGAATCCTAAGTAACAAACTTCATTCTTTAAAAACTCGCATTTTTATCGTTTAATGGTTAAACCTGCGTTTTTAAGGCTTCAAGGACTTGAATCAACCGTTCCTTTAATTCCGGCCAGTCCTTTCCCGGAATCAATATGTCGTCTCGATAGAAAAAAACTACATTATCTCTCAAAGGTCCTAAAACCGGCTGCATTAATATTGAGAATTAAAACGAAGCATTAGTCAGTTTTCTCACTATCTTTTCGTAGCCAGAAAAACTTGAAGATAACCTTGAGCCAAATCTAGTACGATGAGAAAATGACTATACCCTAATATTGTCAAATTATAATCTATTTCTGGTCATGGGAAATTCATACGCTCAGCTTGTTTGTTAAGTTCACGGTTAACTACAGCCAGTCTTTTCTCGCCTGTTTTTTTTTGTAACTAAAAGAAATGGACTCGCGTATGGCGAGGAAGTGTCTTCCATTATACCTATATCTTCCTTATCTTTTATAATCTCTAACATTTGTTTACGTTTATTATTGCTAAACTTATGCGATTTACTAAACCGCGACTAACTGTGAGGTTTTTCTTTAATTCGCATTTTTATTTAATCATTAAAACCTAATTCGTTTCAATTTTTTTATACACAAACTCTATAATCAGTTATTTAATCACAGTAATCGTGAGTTTGAAGGTAACAATAGTAACATCTGGATGCTGTCTTAAAGCTACCATCAATTATTACTATTATTACGTACCATTATTTATTATTAATACAATTATATCTCATTTTTGTCTCAGGCTTAAGATGGTTACAGTTCAATATGCCAAAGGCATTTTTGTTACGAGTTGAATATTTTCACGAGATTGATCTGGTACAGGGCGCAGGGACATTTTTCTAATGCAATCAGGTGATGTGATAAGAGTAGCGTGCCTAATTAGTAGATGAAAAATTAGGAGCATGGTTTGGGAGATGATAACAGTTGCCTCTGAATGCTTTCTTAGAGCTACCATCTGCCACTCCACAGGTTTTTAGTCGCTTGCTTCCTGGTAATCAGGGGGCTACACGATTTTCGCTTTTGCATTAGAGACGTGAGTCAGTTTTGTGAAGAGCAGCGAGGCTTGAAACATTGGCGCCACCGCTGCGGCGCCCGCTCTGCCCATTGTCTGTTATTATTTTTCATGTGAAAACTTGTGAAATGTCATAAATCTATCGTCTTTTTGGCATATTTTATTCATTTACTGATAAATATGTAATCAAAATGGGTGGACATCGATGTATAGATCCGAACTGTCGAGCAGGGTACGACTCAACCCGTTCAAATGGAGTAAAACGTGTTTTTCTCTGATCCAAAAAATGAGGTCGAACGTTGACAACAAGCAATTAATCGTGAAAAAAAAGGATTTTATTAATAAACCTGGACATTTAGTATGTGAAGATCACTTTTTAAAGGATCAGATAATTTGCAAAAGGAAAGTTTTAGCTCTCAATGGAACGGTTATTGCGGTAAGTATTACGATTTGTTTACACTGATGTCCTTTAACCTCAAATAATCGAGTGGATCTGACGATTTCATGAGAACATTGTTTTTCATATTTTAATATATTCTTCTTGGTACTGAACTTTTATATCGTTGTGATAGTGTGGAAAATTGTAGTTTCAATAGCTTTTGAAATTTAAAAAATATTTCGAGACGCTTACTATCTGCAAGAAAAATATAAATGTAACATTAATGACAGTGTTCAATTATTACTGCATTCTAACACTTATGTACAGTTACATTAATTTATTAATAAATTCAAGTATTAAAGTAAATTAAAATTGTTCGAAGGGTGCTAAAAAACCCCGTCGTCTAATAAAGCACAATTTTTTGAAAAAGGATTCTGAAATGTCTAATAAAAAGTCAGCCTTCGAACAATGATCAGAGCAGTTTAGAAATTGAGATGGCAAAATCCCTAGTTTTAATTTAAGTTTCTTTTACCATTATGACTGCAAGAAAATCATTATTTTGCAATTATAGTATAGTTTAATACTTGCATTTTTTAATAAATAAATGTAATTGTACATAAATATTAAAACTCTGCGATAATTAAGAACTGTTATTATTGTTACTTTTACATTTTTCTTAAAGATAGTAAGGGTCTTAAAATAGTTTTAAAACTTCTAAAACTATTAAAACTATTATTTTACACACTATCAAAATAATCTGAAAGTTTGGCAACAACAAAAGTATCTCAAAATTTAAAAATCAATGTATGCATGAAAGCATCAGAGCCATTCGGTTATTTTAGGTGAAAGGACACCGGTGTAAACAAATCGTAATACTTACCACAATAACCGTTTCATTGGGAGCTAAAACTTCCTTTTTCCAAATTATCTGATCCTTTAAAAATTGATGCATACACACTAAATGTCCAGGTTTATTAATCATATCCTTTTTTTTACGATTAATTACTTGTTGCCAACGTTCAACCTCATTTTTTGGAACAGAGAAAACACTTTTTACTCCGTTTTATCGGGTTGAGTCGTACTCTGCTCGACAGTTCGGATCAATACATTGATGTCTTTAGTCCATATTTAATTCATAGTACCATATTTTAATCCAATTTTTAAATAAATATATTACTAAATGTACAGTAAACTTAATAGCTTTCATACTGACAATCTTTTCACTATCTTAACGATTAATACAATATACTAAATATTAAAAATTAAATTTTTTATAATTTCTTGTTTATTTTTATTATAATGTAATAATAGATTATAATCATTCAAGTAATTAAAAATAGAAAAACTATTATTTATATTAAAATTTTAGAACTTTTAGTTTATTTGCTTTAAACCTTTAAGACGTATCCTTTATATTTTTCCATTTTACTCTGATTGAATATTAAAATCCACAAATGTTCAAAATATTACAAAAAATGAGAAAAATACTACAGAACTGCTGTTAGTACGCTACATACTCTTGCAGAACAAGCGTATTATTTAAATAAGTAACACGGGAATTCTGGATCAATCTAAAAATTTATACCCCCCCCCCCCCCCCCCACATTAATTCCTTCTTCACCGAGTGCACCACGCCATCTGCCATCTGCCGTGTAAGGTCATCCGCACATTTCCCGTTCGTTCTTACCTTCTCGGATAAAAGGAGCTGGAATACACGATGTTACGGTTGCGTCGGGTAATTATTTAACTAACGTTAATAAATATTCCACTAGACTAATAGTAAAAAACTGTAGGGAAAAAAACGAATTTTCGAAGAAAAAATTATTTAAACAAATTCCATTTGTTTAAATAATTGAAAGTTAATTAACAAATGATAATAAATATTTTACTAGACCAATATTATTAATTCTAAGTAAAAAAGACGAGAATACAGTGTTCAAAAGATCAATTTCATGAAGAATCAACATTTTTGGTTTTAAGGGTAGTTTTCAGGTAATCGTGGGGAACTGGGAAACTTTAAATCAAAACCGACACCTGTGAAAATAGAAAAATAAAATAAAAAATAAAAAATTAGGGAATTTTTTTTTTGGATTTGGAAAAAATGGGGGGGATAGTAGCCCTCTAGCATGCAACACAATTTTGCCAAGCATTTTTGGACCACCCTAGTGAGTACGTGTGTTATTCGAAATTCGCGCCAAAGATATTATCCGCCTAGATGCGGCAAGTGGTGGCGGAGTGGGGATAGAATTATTAGTAGTAGAGGATAAATGTTGACGTCGCTGTCAGATAAAATCAAGAGCTCCCCTGCTGTACCAATCTACTCGCTATAGTATCTATCCGCTCTTAACAATTGTTGTTAGTAAAATGGGTGAAATAGGCTCTGCTGACGAAATGATTTTCAGCAGATAATATAGTTTTCTAATAATGTTCAGGATCACTAAGACTATTAGAACTCTGTCTTATCCGGCGATCCAGGTCAATGACAATCAATAAACAGATGAATATTTATCATTGTTTAATGAAATTAAATTCCGTTTAAATTTAAGTAAAAATAATTATGAATATATATGTACACACACATACACAATCAACAACTTCCGGTTGATGATTGCTTTTTGTAATATGATCCGTTAATCTTGTAATAATAATCATACATAAAATACAGAATGATTTGCATAATACTTTGCTCAAAATTGGAGTGTAATTAACAAATTATAATTTCGATGCGTATTTCGCTATTTTGAATAACCTAATGGAAGCCACAGCCGAGTGAATATATTGTTACGTTTATAACAGAATTTGAAAGAATAAAAACAAGAAAAGATAAGGAATTTTTTTATACACTTCGACATCTGTCATATCGGAAATATTAATTTATTGATAATGAAATTGGCCTTCAATTTTTCATCACTTGAAGTTGATTTGATTGGGAACAGTTATAATTTAAAAAATATTCTACTATTAAGCCTTTATATTTAAAATAAATTAATTACAGAATTATGAAAACGGTCAATTTTCGGCACTATTACATTTGTCATTTTAGGCCCTTCAAAATTGTAAAGTTTCACGTTATTTTATTTTTACGCATATACTATGTCTAATTTTGAAGGCATTTTTAATGTAAATTTTAAGGATTGCTGTAAAGAAATAGATAAACAACACCCAGTCATAAGTCAGTCTAAACAACGATCCTCACACACTGGCTCACTATAGGCATTTTTCCAGAAATAAGCTTTTTGTATAAAAAATTCTTCAAAAAATCTAATGCATATTTCGTTAAATGGATTTATTCGATATCTTATTTTTAATAACGTAAATAAAAATATTAGTGTTTCAAAACCCGATATCTGACACTGTACATTGTCTGCCATCTTCTGTCTCTGTCAACTGTTCCCAACCGTATTGAATTGAGTTAATGAACTTGCCTGCAATGAGCCCTCTGTAGTTTTCGTTTGTAACACACATGGCGCGCACGTGTTTATTTGTTTGTAACGTACCATCACAAAGTGAGCTAATACACACCTACCGGGCTACCGAACCACGCCCCCCCCCCCATGCACAACCATCAAGTGCGCCGAGGCGCACTGGATGGTTCGCCGGGTGCGACGAGCCGACTAACGTCGGGGAGCTCTTACCCCGTGAAACTCCTCTGGCCGTCATACTCTACCTGTAGGCGACCAGGCAACCTTTGCCAACTCGTAACCGACTCGCTCGGTGGTCGACAGGCGCTACTGTGGCCATTATTCGGGACAAGGGTACGTCGGCGTCAGGTGCCCCTGACCGACCTACCAGCGG
>NC_046659.1:17877502-17900354 GCF_010883055.1 Belonocnema kinseyi | reverse complement strand
AATCGCTCGGTGGTCGACAGGCGCTACTGTGGCCATTCTTCGGGAGAAAAGTACGTCGGAGTCAGGTGCCCCTGACCGACCTACCCGCAGCAAGGCACCTGCCCCCCTCGTCCTGCTCCCGTAAACGACTCGCTTCGTGGTCGACAGGCGCTTCTGTGACCGCCCTTCGAGACAAGGGTTCGTCGGCGTTAAGTGACCCTGACGGACTCATCCTGAACCTGACCTGAACCTACCGTAGGGAGCGACCCTTGAGTCTGGTGGCTAGACATCTTCCTCTCCTTACACGCAAAGCAAACACAATACTCACAGATGCATCAATCATACACTTTTGTCACACGCAATAGATCTGTACCCAAATAGGATGTTTGTTCAGGCGGTATACCGATTGAAAATTCGATAGAGTCTGGGTTAACAGCATGCAAAAATCATTAGCGGGTTTATTATTGTAAAACGTTTATTTACTTGTTTTTATATTCATATTATTAAAAAAGATTCGAATCATCATAGAACGTAGGATGGCCCCAATATTTTGAAACACGGAATAATTAAACTATAGGTAATTCATCACATTAAAAAAAATTTTTTTAGTATACTTATAACTTGTTACACAAGAAGTTTTCACTTTCAATTTTCTGTTATTCCTTCAAAAGCAACAAATATTATCTTACTAATCATTACAAAGGTACTATATTATTTTGTAGTTTTAAGATTTATTATACTCTAGGTTAGCAATCTAATATTATTAATGTAAATTTTGAATTTAAATATGTTCGAATTTGTAGGTGTGTGAACTAAGCTCTTGGTTCTGACCAATGGAAGTTAGTTCAATGTTTACATACGTCCTTATAAAAGGAATGTAAAAGCAAACGACAGTTTAGTTTTGTAACAGTTATTGTCAACGCGACAACCTAAAAGGATCAGTGATTCTTTTAAGGGATTTTTTCAGAATCGTAACCATTCTGTGTGTCATATTTGGTTAAGAATCGTTTTTTCCAAATAAGCCCATTTTGAACCATTTAAACTTTCCTTTAATTACACAGGCCGACGAATTTTAAAGCGAGAGACCAGATCTAACATTTCCGAAGGATTTTGATGCGCTGAATCCGAATCCGAGCTCAAAATCGCTCCTGTACGTCAGTTTTTCAAGATATCCTCACCTAAATGTGCAAAAAAAGCGTTTTTAGCTGTTATTGAGGTTATTTAAACGAACAAGAAAAATGTCTACCATAAAAGCTAATATGGAATTTTAAAGTACTAATCTTCCCCTTTCAAGCCTACTTGGATTTATTAGGATATCTTTATTTTTCACCATAATACTGTAATTTGAAATTTTTTATTTTAGCGTTTAACCCATTAAACGCTCAGGTGTTCAGATTTATACAACGCATTTTCTATTGCTGACGGTACGATATTTTTTCTTCAAAATATTATGTCAGGGGTTTTCGACGGTGCCCTTTCTATTGCCGGTGTCAGTTTTTTGTTATAACCCCTAGAAGATCCAATATGGCGGCCACAATTTAGGGCTTTAAAAAAGAACAAAGGATCCCGCACAAAATACCACGAAAAAAGCGTGCAGTCGTTTGGAACCAAACTTCGCACATTGATAAAACAAAAGAAGACGGACTGCGCAAAATGCTACTGCGCACTGTTTGCATTCTAATGTTCACATTCGCTGTGTGTGCGCGCCGTTCTACGGCGCAGACAGTCGTCGATCCCTAGCTGGCTCACTGAGCTGCCAACACTTTTATAACGTGTTATGCGTAGGTGATGAAATTCGTTTTTTGCTACAAATCTTTCCGTGTTAGAGATCACATTGGAATGTCGGGCTAACGGTTGGATGCGTAGGTAATAAAATTATTTTTGTATTTGAAATCTGTCTAGCGGTTACATTTCGTGTCGATCGTAATTTTTGTATATAGTGAGTTTTAGAATTTCCACGTTACTGTTCATTATAAGAAAAAAAATGAGTTCAAGAACTCCTTGCCCTAAGAAAGTTGATACGTTTTGTCACGTGTGTAGAAAGTATGAAACGGAGAAATACCGTCGATCAATTAATGATTCGATAAAAACGTCATACTTCAACTGTTATGGGACTTCAATGAAAAATTTGGATAAAACGTGGGTACCAACCTCAATTTGTCATGCTTGTAGATTAAATTTGTCAAATTGGGAAGACGAAAGTACCAAGACGCAGAGTGTTATTCAACGACCTATTTGGCGTGAGCCCACCGATCATGATACTGATTGTTACTTTTGCTTATGCAAAACAGGAGGTTTTTCTAAAAAGTATTTGGAGAAGATCGTTTACCCTGATGTAAAAAGTGTTACACCAGCCAAGATTGGTATTAGAAATCACTCTGAAAACAAAAGTGACCAATCAACTCACAAATCAATGGATACTGACGATCCTAATGCAGCTGAAGATTCTTCTTGGGAAGAATCAGATGATGAAAGTCCTAAATTTTTTGACAAAGACAGATTAGACGATTTTATGCATGACCTTGATCTTCCAAAAGATAAAGTGGGATTGTGTATTGTAATGATATCGAAGGACTCATAAATTTATATAAAATAAACTTATATACGCCAGAGGATTGGCGTCTTTTCATAGATTCGTCTACAGAAAGTCTGACAGCAGTACTCTTACGTAATGGAAATAAGTACGCTGCAATTCCAGTAGGTCACTTAACTACACTGAAAGAATATTATGATACTTTCCAATTACTCCTGATAAAAATCAAATACAATGTCCATAACTGGCTTATTTGTGGTTTTTGGAAACATTAAATACCCTTGTTTTCTTTGCCTTTGGGACAGCCCTGCAAGGTATGAACATTGGATAACGGTAAAATGGCCAGACAGATTAGAGTGGACAGTCAGTCAGTATAATTTTGTTTATGAAAGACTTGTTGACAGAAAGAAAGTATTACTGCCCCCACTCCATATAAAACTAGGGTTAATGAAGCAATTTGTGAAAGCCCTAAACACCGAAGGAGAATGTTTCAATTATATCAGATCTACATTTCCGCATTTAAGTGATGCCAAAGTTAAGGAAGGTATTTTTGTTGGGCATGATATAAGAAAACTTATCAAAGATGATGACTTTATCAAAACCATGACATCTATTGAAAAGGATGCAAGGTTGATTTTGAAAGATGTTGTACAGAAATTTTTAGGGAACAATCGATGTTCAAAGTTTAGAACTATTATATCTAGTATGTTAAAGAATTTTAAAAGATTAGGTTGTTTGATCAGAATGAAATTATATTTTCTCAAATCTCATTTGGATTATTTCCCAGAAAATGTTGGAGCATTCATTGAAGAAATGGGCGAACGCTTTCATCAAGGCTATTACCATAAAGAGCAACATTATCAAGGTCGATGCAATGTAAGAATTATGGCCGACTATTGCTGGTCTTTGCAAAGAAATGATAATGACCCTCCTAGTCATAAACGAAAGTCTCTTCAAAGATCCTTTGACATGAAACGCGAACGTTTCCATAAGAAAACAAACAATTAGTTTCATCTTCATTGGACATATAGTCGTAAGTCTTGTCTTAACTGGCTGGGCAATCGTAAGTCTTGCCTTGACTGGCTGGACGATTCAAAGTCTTGCCTTGACTGGCGGGCGATACAAAGTCTTACCTTTATTGGCTAGGCAATTCAAGGTCTTTCCTTGATTGGCTAGGCAATCTAAAGTCTTTCCTTGATTGGCTGGGCAATCTAAAGTCTTGCCTTAATTGGCTGGAAAATATTAAGTACTTCCTTGCGCAGCTGGACAATCCCAAGTCTTGCCTTAACTGAATGGGTAATCGTAAGTCTTGCCTTGACTGGCTGGACAATTAAAAGTCTTGCCTTGACTGACTGGGTGATTCAAAGTCTTGCCTTGACTAGCTGGGCGATACAAAGTCTTGCCTTTATGAGCTGGGCAATCTAAAGCTTGCCTTAATTGGCTGGAAAATATTAAGTGCTTCCTTGCGTAGCTGGACAATCCCAAGTCTTGCCTTAAGGGCATGTGATACTTAGAAAATTGTCGATTTTACCAGTTTTAGGCTCCCCCGGCTTTTTTCTAGAATAATAAGTATTTTGTCTTAAAAAATTTTGAAATGATAGCGAACATGCTAACGGACGTCCCCACATACTTTTTTTGTTTTTTGTTAAAAAATTTTTAATATTGCTAACAATGTGCGTGTATATTTCGAGGTTATGTGTGTTACAAATCATCCGAGAGTTACTTCCAAACTACAAAATATTTTTGGTCGAAAACTTTGGACTTACAAATAATAATAAAATTTTTATTTAACACAATAAGTTGTTTTTTTCATTATCCCTCAAAAAAGAGTCCGGGGACGTCCGTTATGGTATTTTATAGCATCTCCAAATTCAGGTTTTAAAAATTTTCATTTTTGTGAAAAAAAAGCCGAGGAAACTGTAAGTATCACATGCCCTTAACTGAATGGGCAATCGCAAGCCTTTCCTTGATTGGCTGGGCAATCTAAAGTCTTGCCTCAATTGACTGGAAAATATTAAGTATTTCCTTGCTTAGCTGGACAATCCCAAGTCTTGCCTTAACTGGCTGGGCAATCGTAAGTCTTGACTTGTCTGGCTGGACGATTCAAAGTCTTCTCTTGACTGGCTAGACGATAAAAAGTCTTGCCTTTATTGGCTGGGAAATCCAAAGGCTTGCCATAATTGGCTGGGCAATCTAAAGTCTTGTCTTAATTGGCTGGAAAATATTAAGTACTTTCTTGCTTAGCTGGACAATCCCAAGTCCAGCCCTAAGTGGCTGGAAAATATTGAGTCTTGCCTTAGTAAGCTGGAAAATCCTTAAGTAAATTTACAATATTAAATGAATCATAATAGGAAATATTTTTTTTAAATTCCTAACTGTTTTCCATATTCGCTCTTCTAGGAGTTATAACAAAAAACTGAGCCAATCGAAAAGGAACCCCTGAAAACCCCTCAGATAACATTTTCAAGGGACAATGGCATACCATCTCGGTGTTAATGGGTTAATACGCTAAATTGAAAAATTTAATTTCAAGGTTAGTCCACTTGTAGTGTAGAATTCAATTATTTCACGAAACGTACAAGACTAAATTCGCTGCTCCCAGTGTTAGGTGGGTTAGCCTGCTCATGATTTTGTAGGGGTGATTTCTGGGTTTAGGTGGATTAGCAGGTAGGTGGGTTCACCCACTTGTGGCATGGAACTTCATTATTCCAAGAAATTATTTCCATAGAAATGAAAAGACACGGGTTCCATATTTTTTATTGTTTCATCAATGTGCACCTCAGCGTTAATGGACTAAAACGCTAAAATAAAAAATGTCAAATTACAATATTTTTGTGAAAAATAAAGATATCCTAATAAATCCAAGTAGGTTTGAAAGGGAAAAATTAGTACTTTCAAATTCCATATTAGCTTTGAGGTAGACATTTTTCTTGTACAGTTACATAACCTCAAAATCAGCTAAAAAAACGCGTTTTTTGCACATTTAGGTTAGGATATCTTGAAAACCTGACGTGCAGGAGCAATTTTGAGTTCGGATTCGGATTCAGCGCATCAAAATCCTGCGGAAATGTTTGGTCTGCTTTCTGGCTTTTGACTTTTGTCAGATTTTGTCGGCCTGTGTTATTAATCGGTGTGAGATGCGAATAAAACCAAGACTTGACTACCGGTTCATTTTCACCCATTGGAGTCGTAAGTTCTCGAGGACTTTTTTTGGGGGCAAATTCCATTTATTTGTTTGATTTTTACTCTTTCCTGAACATTATTTCTCTCGTTCCTCTACGTAGGAATGGAGTCTTCTTTCTAGGCTGCTTTTCCCTATACTCTCTTTCTCTCTTTTTTCTAGTAGGAATGGAGTTCTCGCTCTCTCTCGACTAATTTTCATTGTTCACTCTTTCGTTTCTCTAGTAGGAATGAAGTTATTATCTTTACTATTTTTTTCTATTCTCTCTCACGTAACTTTTGTAGGAACGGAGTTTTTTCTTTTCTAATTGTTTTTACTAACCCTCTCACTCTTTCTCTCGTTTCTCTCGTTAGGAACGGAGTTTCTTCTTCTTAAATTTCTCTCGTACCTCCCGTAGGTACAAAGTTTTCTCTTCTCACGCCTTTTCTCTCATTCCTCCCGTAGGAACGGAGATACTGTAAATAATGTCCCTAAAATATAATTCCCGTCAAGTGTAGATGGAATTTAACAAACGCAAACCAAGTCAAAAGAAACGCTTGACCGAAGCTCATCAAAAAGCTTTTAAAACTCAACGCAACGCCCCACCTGGAATACAAGTGGAAATCCCTCCTAGTTACAAGAAGAGACATAACCGTCCTAATAAATTCCACTGAATTCTCTTGGCTTCACAAAGACTCCGTCATTCAGAATCCACTAAATGTCAACCTGACACACTCACACGATACCATCTATACAGACCAATCCTTGCCAGGGGAATCATCAAGCTCACAGTTAGCTCTATCAGTTATTGATAATTCCACTGAAGTCTTAGAGTATGACCCTGCACGACCTGGATATGGATCCATGGAAGAAACTCATGTTAGAGGAAGTTTTAGGTTTTGGAGAACCATTTTCTCCTAATCCATTTCTGCCTCCGGAACATCCTCAACCCTTGGACGATGATTATCTAGATCTCCAGACTTCACCGATCTGTCTTTCCTCACCTCGTTTAGCTTCATCTGAGGAACATTTCGAACAACCAATTTCGAATGTCCTTACTCTGTCTACTGATGTAAAAAAAGGTTATCCGAAGTAGGAACGAACTAGTCATACATCATCAAAACAACATAAATCTTCCGAAGGGAAAGAATTAAGGACAACAATAACCCCACAATCTCACAAAAATAAATATTCCAAGGACAACATTAGTCAAGATTCAAGAAAAAGGAGATCTAAATCTGCCCGAGAAGTTCAGCGAGAGGAAGACAACCCAGTTCGAGTTCCGCCCACAGTAAAATTTGTCATTGTGTGTTCCTCGACTTAGCTTTCTACAAATACCAAAAAAAAAAAAAAAGAATCGATCATCTTCTACGTTTCGAAAATCACATAGAAGTTTTCGACGACATTGAGTTTTCTTATTTTCTTCTTTCTTGTAATTTGTTTCGGCTTGTATTTTTCTTTTAAATAAAATTAGTTGACAAACTATACAAAAACTGTTCTAGATTGAACTATTTTAAAATTTAAATATTAAAAATTGTCGTATTAAAAGGTTAAATAGTTCAAAATTGAACTGAATTGATGCGGGATCATATCAACATACATTTTTTTATATTCTCAGTTATGGCCACATATTTCTATAATTTTGGACAAATTTTTTATTCTACAGTATAATCAAAAGTTTATTTTTGGTTTTTATATCCAGTTGTCCATCTCATAATTTTATAAACTCTCATTTAACTGTATGGACGTTTTTCTACATTTTAGCATATCAAAGAATAACTTTTTAATTTCTTGAAACTGAGTTTGAAATTCTAAAATTAAGCAATTATTAAGCTTAAAATTAAACAGTTTAGGAGTCTTATATTTAAAACGTTATTTTTTAAGCCTTAATTTTTACTTATTCAAATTAAACCGAAACAGGATTAAAAATGTACATTTTTCATACACACATTTTTTAAACGAGGAAAGGATTCAAAATTGTTTCTTCGATTTTAATGGATACCTTGCGAATAATAACAAAATTTGTTTGTACGTCAATCCTTTGCAGTAGAAGTGAAGTGATAGTCAAACACTAAGGGTTATCGAATTTTCGCGGGCATTGATCTAAATTTATTGCTCATTGTAAAACTTTGAATTCATAAAACGTTTTCCTATTATAAGATGTATTTATGTGTTAATATTGACGATGAATTAAAAATTAAAGTCTCTTTCTGATAAAAAGTCTTTGATCCCTTATAGTAATTTTTAAGTTTTTAACTCTATTCAATTAATAACGGCCTGGAATTTTTTTAATAATAAAATAATACTTAAATCACTTTTCTGAACTTTCATTTTTTTTAAATATTCGCTTGCTTTTTTTATCTCAACCGTTTTTAAAACCAACAACCATTTATAAAATGTTCACTACGATGAATAATCCAAGAGAGAATAATAAAAAATAACATTATCACTTCTTTTACTAATATAAAATCAACATTTTTATTTTTCTCGTGTATCTGATTTTATATTTTCAACATATAATACTATTAGCACATTTTTATCGTAGCACCACTTTCATTTGGTAATAATTATTTTAAAAATGTTTATATGCTTTCTTCCGTAATATATACTGTTTAAAATTTATATTATTCCAAAAAAGTGAATGTCTTTAAATAATTCCCGCCAAACGAAAGTGTTGCCATCACGTGCCAAATTTCAACATGATTCAGAAGGACTGAGATATTATTTTTCTCATTTCTTATTGACCTGAACTGATTATTTCTAGAAGGGCTCTTATACAGTTTTTCTAAACCTTTGTCTGGTCATATTTCTCTTCATAACAGTTTTTCAATACAATGCAATAATAAATCGCTTCTTCTTCAAAAATAGAGCTATTGAATAAAACATTTTCCACTTTTTTCAGCACCAAATTGTCATTCAAATGCCATGCTAAAATCTTAAACTTTTATTTTCTACAAAAAGACACTTTTATCAGGTTTTTTTATTCAACTTTTTGCCATGTAATAAAAAACGATATTTCCTCAAATTATTATTTATTAAAAATCAACCTTCCTTTTCTTTATACATCTTTCAGAGAAAACTCATATATTACAGTGCGATACTGTCACACTAAATCTTTATTTTCCCAGAACGGAGTAATTTCTCTTAATGGAAACATTTTTATTCGTATGCAGCTTCCCGACATCTCGGGAGTGAGTTTCTATTGTTTTTTAAAATGGAAAAATATATTTTTAATCGCTCTCCAAAAAAGATTTTGAAAATCCATGAAATTTGAACGTTCAAATTCTAATCAAATTCATCTTCTCTCCATTTAGCAACTCAACATCTCAAAAGAATATTTTTATTTAATTGTTTTTAACCTGAAATTTAAACTTTTTATCCTTATTCGCAACCGAGCCTGATCCAATTTAAGGTTCCTCTCACTATAACATTATGAACTCCTACATACTGAGTCTCGAAACTGGATTTTTTAAACTAATTTTAATCAAGTTTTTTAATCATACATTTTTGGTCTTACTTCAGAAACACTTCAGCTCGGGAGTAAAGTTCTGTTTTTTCTAGAAATTGTGATTTTGATTTTACATAATGTTATTCTGCTGTCCTCAGAAATGCCGAATTTGTTGGTTATCTAGTTCTAGATACTACAAACCGTCATTTATCAGTCACATTGAAAATGAAAAGATTACAATACAAATGCAAACCAAGTTCGTCATATGATTGAAAATAATTTATTTTTGAAGGCATAGTTCTATTATATAGTCTATTGTTTGGGGCTAAAGGCCAGTAGGGCCAGAATCGTTCAATTTTTCAAGCTTCCAATCAGACACAATTATAATAAGGACGTATACTAATTATGTTCATCTCATTTTATTCTTTGAAGAATTCTCTCAAACTATTTATTCAGGAACTATACAATTGTTAATTTTATGAACAATATTTTTTTCAAATACATTTTTTAAATAAAAAACGTACCAAAAGATTTCTAGAGAGTTCATCAAGGAATAAAATAAGCCGTATAATATTAGGAATAAATAAGAATGACGCAACTTTTACCTGGACAGAAAGCAGAAACATGTAAGCCTCTAAATAACTAAATAATTTTAAACTGAAATATCTTTTTGAATATCCGCCTTCAGGAACCTTTCAGAGTTAATTAAAATTAACAATGGAAATATTATCCTCGAGTTTAAAGATCAATGTTCAAATGCTCATTTTTGAACTTGCGATAACTAAAAAAAAGATTACAGAAATTTTGGTACGAATAGCTGGAATTTTTCGGTACGAATTTCAGGATAAAGGGGCTGTATGTACTGAAATTTTTCTGTTTGAATAACTGGATATTTTCGGTGCATGCATTAGGCTGTAGACACTTCAAATATTTTATGCTTTATTTTCAAACTTTCACATTTTAATTGTAACAAATTTAAGATTTTTGAAATTTAAAAAATGTTTAATTATAGCGCGCGGAAAGCCAATTTTTGTAATAATTTCAATTTAAGTTCAATTTTAAACTAAGGTATTGTTAAAAAATGCCAGTTTTTTCTTAAACATCGAAGATTTCATGTTAAAAAGTAAAATGTTTTTAAAACCATGAACTTTTTAGTTTAAAATCTCAACTCTTCTGTTTAAAATGCAATACGGGCATGGTTTTATCCATCGAAAATTCGAATATTAAGTCAAACGATGACGGATACATAAAAAAGTTAAAGGGAATAATTATAGCTTTTTGAAAGACCCATAATTCTGTCCTCAATCATCTTCAAATAAGAATCGATATTCTGGTTAATTTTGCCGGAAATACTACGCAAAAAATACAAAATTCAAATTTTGTTATAGAACTTCTAATTTCGATTTTGTTTATCAAAAATATTCTGAAAAAAATAACAGATTCAAATTTTGAGCCACACGACGTGAGATATGAAAAACAGCTCTATGGAAGAATTGCAGCGTTTAAAAATTCCTTAACATTTTTTTAAACCTTTTTTGAATAGGATATGTTGTTTTGGTGTTATTTGTCGAGAATACTATGCAAAAATTCGAATTTTGAAACGAAAGATGAGAAATACAGAACAAATGTTTCAGAGAGAAATTGCAGCTTTTAGAAAATTTTGCAAAATTTTTTAAGCCATTTTTTCCAAACTATTTGGGGATAGGAAGCACCATTTTGGGTTTATTGATCGAAAACACTAGGGAAAAAATCAGAAATTTGATTTTTGAGTCAAAGGACGCGAAATAATGAAGAAAAGTTTTTAAAGATATTTCAGCTTTTAAAAACTTTTACACGATTGCTTCGTAAAATTAATGATTTAAAAAGAATTTGACTTTTTGGCTTGAAAACTGGTTGGTTAATAATTCATGATCTGTTTTGGATTTTGCTGAAAAATCGTCTTCTTTGGTTAAAAATTAATTTATTTGTTGAAAATTGATCTTCTTGGTCAAACCTTTATCCTTTCGGTTACAATTTCATCTTTAACTTGCTCTAAGCCTGCTAAAATCAGCAAGAGACATTTATTTAAAGTTTTTCTTAAACCTTTTTAAATTCCGGAACAAAACTTTTGATTACAACTTTTTTTATAATAAACAGACACTACTTTTGCACATTTCGTAAATATTTTCACTCGCTACAAACTTTGCCGAAATCAGTTTTAAACTCTTATATACCATTTCTTGTTTGTAAACATTTTTAAATTACTAAATATTTTTATCATTTTTATTTTTTAGTATATTCCGATAAGTTTTGAACAATTTAAAAAAATTTCCCTATATTGCGTTCCCTAGCTAATTCGGCTCAAATCAGTTTGGTACACTTGTTTGACGAAATTTTATTTTAAACTTTGTTCAAGTTCGATAAAAATCTCTAATTTTCAAAAACAAATTTCACAATATATATAGATCTCTTGCACATTTTTAAACACTTTTTCTAAATAATTTCGCCCAAATATAAAGAATCAAATATTTAAGGCATCCGCTGTTAGGCGACCCATAATTATTTATGACAATTTAAATTTCCAATTCGGGGAAAACTGGTAGGCTCTTCTTCCAGAATCTAGTATGAATTTCCCATGTCCATACTTCAGTCCGTATACCTACTTATACCCAATCAATTTTATGCATATTATTACAGTTGAAAGTTCAAGATATATTGAAAAAGAATCTAGAAAAGTGTAAAGACTTTTTTTTATTTTACACGACTTTAAACAATATTAGGAAAAATATGAATTTTTGAAATTTGTAAGAAATTAAACAAAATTTTATAAAGTTTCGCAAACCTGTTCAAGTTTAAAAATATTTTTGATATTTTAAAAACTTATATTATTTGCAAAAATCTTTTAAATTTATATTAGTGTAATATAACATTGTTAAAAAGGCTGAAAAATTGCCTTAAATTGTTCTAGATTCTTTTTTGACAATTTTGGAAATGTTTTAAAATGTTTAAAAATTATTCTTAATATTCTCTGAAAATTCATTTCTCAAAATAAAAAAATCATTTAAAATTTTTGTAGGAATATAAAAAAAGTTAAATTACCTTGAAACCTTCCAAAACTGTTGCAAAGCTTCTTTTTTTGAAATTTTCAAAACTTAAAAAGTTTTTCAACAATTTCTTGAAAATTGTGCAAGTCATAACTGCTTTTTTAATGGTTTAAAAACTTCTAAACATCTCTTAAACTTAATCCAATTTATTTCTAAATTTTTGTTTGGAAATTTTGGAAAATCATTTGAAGGATTTAAAATATTTTTTAGTTTTTTCTCAGAATTTATAAAAAAAATTTAAACCTCAAAAAAATAGTTCAAACTTCAACGTAATAGTAGAATTTCCAACCAAAAAAGGTAAATTCTGAATCAAACTTATAAGAGTAGACTGTTCATCGAAAAATAATTAACTTTCATTGCAAAATATTTTCATTTTCTTTTTGGTTTCTATTAATTGAGTTCGCATTTAAGTAAAAAAACGAGAAAAGTGAAAGTTTGTTGAAAACAGAGGAGAAAGAGGCATTCTGTATTAGAGGGATAAAGAGAAGAATAGGGGAAAGAATATGAAGTCTGCATTTAAATGCTTGACTTATAAAATAAAATCACGTGACAGTGAAAACTGCAATTTGTATCTTTCAAGAGTTTCTTCTCTCTTTATTTTTAAAATAAAAAGTTAAAGACAATTAGTCATATGTAACATTCCACAAGGAAAGGGACCATTTTCTCGATCGAAATTTAGAGGATATTCGTTTTTTCGGGAAAAAAGTAGAAAATATCGTTTTGGGGATTTTTTTTGTTAATGTCAGGGACGCGACCGTAATTTTAATTAAAAATTCTAATTAAAGTTTTTAATCATTAAACTAAAAATCGTTCCTACTAGAACTTTTTCTATGTAGAATTATAACTTAATATAATAATTTATAAATAAATAAATAATGAATAAATTAAACTTAATAAAATTAATAATTGAGACTCCGGATTCAATAGCCACATACAAAATTTTACCGAGCGAAAAGCAAGTCTGCTGAAGGCTTCAAAACAAATTTTCGATTTAAAAATTTGAAATGACATATTCGGACGTGAAATTTTATTGCGCATCTTTTTTTCTCTAGGCAAAAAGTTGTAACTTTTGTAGCTTTCGAAATAAAGCCAAAAAACTGACTTTTTTGGAAAAAGTCGATTTTAATCCGTTTTTCACTTCGACTCGTGCTCAGTGCTTCAGTTTTTGACATTTTTAATTGAAAATATCAGGGAATGTGCTTTAGGATGTGCTTCGATTGACAATCTAATGGGAATTCAAAGCCGTTGTTTTCAAAAATTGTTATTCATTTTTTTCTGATGTTCGGCGCGAATCGAACATTTGTAACTTCCTGCGTTTCGGCTAGCGAGGGAATTTTGAGCAGGAAAATACTTCTAACGACAAAAATGCGGAGAAAGTTGTAAGGAAGTTTTTTGGAAAGTTTCAGATCTAAATATTTGATAGTTTAGGAGTAGTTATCACTTTAGTTGACGTCAGCGCTGTAGTCTTTGAGCGTTCTTCCGTTTTCTTTAAATTTAAATGTAGGATTCTCTTATGTACACCTAATGTTTACACCTATATTCGGCTTAACCCGTAAGCGACCTTGAACATGCATTTTGGAAACAAACCAATGCACACTTTCCTTGCAATTTGGCTAAATCTATTTAAAAATAAAACAGATCCGTAAGTCCTTAACTGATCACTGGATGTTGCACATCAGAGTGTTTTTAAGATTAATTCGGAAAACTCATACGTCTTTTAAAAATATAGGGAACATTGGATTTAATTCCTAGGTTAATATATGTATAAATATTGAAAGTGATTAATTAAATAAGTAAATGTCATCGAGTTTTCCAGAAACTCCAACTGGAGGAAGAAAAAAACCAAAAATGAAAAAAATTGGGCTAGGAATATTAGCGAAGCAAAAAAACAAGGTATTTATACATGCTTCATTTGAATAGATAAAAATTGCAGTTGCCATTGTAATTCTACCTTGCGTTCTTTTTTATACTTAGGGTGAAGAATATGTGTCAGCATCTGAAAAGTCTGTTAAATCTAAACAATTCCAACCTGTTGAAGTTTGCTGCAAGAATAAAAAATATTTTGAAAGGATTGAAATTGCTGAACAAGAAAAATTGCATTTAAATTTCTTGGGACTGGCAGATTATCACAGCAAAATATCCTTTTAGCTAGTTTTATGAATTTTAAAGATCCTTCTACTATAAAATGTGATGTTAGTAAACCTAGGCTGGCGACTTGGAATTTTTATTTTTGTTCAAGCGATCACGAAAACAAACCTATCGGTAAAAGTTTTCTTTGTAAGGTTTTAAACTTAGGAGAGAATAGAATTAGGACTGTTCAAAATAAAATTTTCGAAAAAATAAGTTTAAATGATGAGAGAGGAAATCGCGATAGGAATTATTCAAAATTAACAGATGAAATGAAAGAGCTGATTAAGATTCACTGTTACAGTAAACCACACCGAAAAGCACATTATAGCAGGCCCTCTTTAAATTATTTTGAAAATCCTGAGTTAGATTTGAAAACTATGTTTTATTAATTTACTGAATACTATGAAAGTGTAACGGAATTTGATACGTATCCTTTAGAAGAATCGGGTTATTGTAAGTACTTTAATCATAACTTACCGTTCACATTTAAGAGGCCTCACACTAAACAGTATGAGACTTTTAAAAAAAATGCTATCTGAAGAAAGTCTATTATGTGCTGAATTCGATTATGCGCAAAATTTAGTATTGCCGAAACTTCCTGTTTCTAATCAGTTTTATAAAAGAAAAATCTGGTTATATCTCTTTAATGTCCATATCCATAACACCGAAAGTAGTTACATGTTTCCATACCTCGAAGGATATGCAAGAAAGGAGCAAATACTATTTGCAGTTTCATTGATTATGCCATCAAAGCTGAATTCGATAAGTCACGACATTCGAAAATAATCCTTTTTTCGGATGCTGCAGGCGGTCAAAATCGAAATTATACTGTTTTTACGTACTTGATTTTGCTTGCAATGAAATTCAACATTAAAATTTGGCACGTCCTTCCTATTCGAGGACATTCGTACTGTCAATGTGACAGAAATTTCGGTTTTAATGCTGAAAAATTGAAATAATGGAACGCGTAGAAACTGCAAATAAGTATTTTGAGATGATAAAAACCGAAGGGGATGAAAATCTCTGAGGCTCGTATAATAAAGTATTGGCCAACAAAAGCGAAAGTTTGTGAAAGTTAGAAGAGCTTGAAAGAGTTTCTCCTCCTGAAGTTGGCATCACAGCGGCAAAAATCAAAGATACAAAAACTTTATCAAAGATACAAAAACTTTAATGCCGTATTTGAGCGAAAAAGGTAAAATATTTTTCAAAGATTAAATTGCGCATATTCGAATTAAAAACGCTAAAAAGAGGATTCTTAAATTATTCAGTTCATTATAATAATGTGCAACGCATTTTCATATCATTACAGCGATAAATCTGCAAAATAGCTTAAAACCTAAGATCTATGTCGAATCTGTTGTAAAATACATTTGTCTAAAAGTTTGTAAACACGATGTAAATACCCATATGTACTGTAGATTGTAGAATCTATATTATTAATAAGTTTCTTTAATCAAAAAATTATAATTTTAGTTTAATATTGCAACTTTTATTTAATACTATAAAACATTAAATTATTTAAGCTGAGTATAGGTGTAAACTTTAGGTGTACATAAGAGAATCCTACATTTAAATCTAAAGAAAACGGAAAAATACATTGAAAATTAATTAAAATTCATGAATATTCTGTTAACTTATTTTCGTTTAACTGTTATTCACTAAAAAAATTGCATAATATCAAATTTAAACAACAACTCACTAGCGAGAGATCGTAACACAGTGGAAAGTCTCAGAGTACATTGTTCGCTCAAAGACTCCAGCGCTGACGTTCACTAAAATGATAACTACTCCTAAACTATCAAATATTTTGATCTGAAACTTTCCAGAAAATTTAATTACACCTTTCTCCGCATTTTTACCGCGTGAAGTATTTGCCTGCTTAAAATTCCCTCGCTAAACGAAACGCTGGAAGTTACAAATGTTCGATTCGCGCCGAGCATCAGAAAAAAATTAATAACTATTTTTTAAACAAGGGTTTTGAATTCCCATTACATTGTCAATAGAAGGACATCCTAAAGCACATTCCATGTAAATGCATTTCAAAATGTCAAAAACTAAAGCACTGAGCACGAGTTGAAGTGAAAAATGGATTAAAATCGACCTTTTCAAAAAAGAAAGTTTTTTGGCTTTATTTCAAAAACTAAAAAAGCTACAACTTTTTTTTAGAGGAAACAAGATGCGCAATAAAATTTCACGACCTGATATGTCCTTTAAAATTTTTAAATTGAAAATATGTTTTGAAGCCTCCAGGGGACTTGCTTTTCGCTCGGTAAAATTTGATGTGTGGTTATTGAATCCGGAGTCTCAATTATGCTGTTATTTATAATCCTGTAACTTTTAAAGTTATATATTTGTAAAGAAAAAAACTGTTTTGAATAGAAGTAAAAATTTAATACAAGTTTCTGAAATTTTTTTTTACATAGAATCGATTAGTGCAATTAACTTCTAATTTTTAATCAATATTCATTAATTTTTATCAAATTATTTAATGAAAACTTGCTGTCTGCGTAGAAATTGCCTCTTTATGTCTAAACTAAATATTGGCTCTCACGAGGTCGCAGCCAGATTTCCTAGCTGGAAGAATCTAGGCTTTCCCTCTGCTGGCCCTCGACAGATTATTGTCGTATGCTACTTGTCTTAAATTATTTATATACTCACTTTTTAGCACTATATTTTTTAATTAAACTAGATAAAAAATTGTATTCACAAAGATATACTTAAAAAATAGCTTTTATCAATTAATTGTTTTCTTGAGGGGACCTTGTAAAGCCCTCTACAGGTAAAACGAGTAATACAGCTGTGAGTGCAAAAAAGTACATTAATGTTCTTATCCTTAATTATACTTAAATTATTAACAAAAAAAATTAGAAAAATTACCGAGATGCAAACTTTGAAAAATTTCATTTTTTTGTGAAAAAATTAAAAACATTTGGTGTCTTAAAAATTTGAAAAGAGTTTTTCTTACAGATCGATTTAATTTAAAATCACGTAAGTACACTTAAAAATCATATACAACAAATCGAGCTTCAAAAACCTTTTTTCCTCATTTATAAAGTATCGGATGAATGCCGTCAAGCATTTATGATACCGCACTCAGCGTGGCATCGTAGCTGTAGGGATTAGGCGCTCGACTTATCAGCCTGAGGTGCGTGAGTTCGATTCTTGGCGCTTGCGGATATTTTAATAAACTACGTTTGTCTTTAGTTATTAGTAATAAGTCTTCTCTAGTCAAATTTAACAATAAGTTTAGTTTTAGAATAACGTGCGGAGTATAGTTAATAATCGAAAGTTAATAAAAATACGAGAAAACGTAGGAGTGTTGTTTGTCAGAGGCTACAGAAAAGTGTAAAATCTTTAGATTAAACTTTTGCAAAAAAAATGAATTTTACAATTTGATTAATATTTTCCTTCTTTGAATCAAAAATTTCGGTTAATAGATTATGGCAATATGCTGGTTAAACTTTAATACTATTGCAACGATAGCATCACACTTCAGAACATAAACCATGATGAACTTGTTAATCTTTTAATAATATTTCATTTGAATCAACAAAATAAAAAAATAGCATATGCTTTTGAATAATAGTGTGTGAGGGATTATCTAGATTCTATAAAGACCATATTAATAGGCCCTCATTGGGTTGCCTACTGATGATCTCGCTAGCTGAGCGTGACGCTTTCGCTTGCGCCCTCGATAGATTGCCACTTGAGGGCCTCGATAGAAAATAGGCAATCTAGACAGGGCCTCTTAAGAACCAAGTTATAATTTCTACCCGGGTGTGAGAAAATAAAAATGTAATTCATCTTTCTTTAGCCATTAAAAAACAAAAACATTTCTATTAATTTCACTTAATATGCATTAATGTGTGAAATATCAATTCGAAAAATAAATATTTACTTAATTAAAAAATTAACATTAAAATTAATTTATATGACAAAACTTTAATATTGCCCGTAATTTCATAAATAAAATAAGGATTATAATTGTAAAAATATTCTCATTTTATATTAATTTTTATTTTGTAAATCACGTCAGAATCCTTGCTTCTACTTTACCGATATTTTGAGAAAACACTAAAACATGGAGTTGCTGCGAGAAGCAACGAATAATAGATTTAAAATTATGACCCACAGAGCATCCGGGCAGCCATTTTTCCCATAGGAAAAAAGAGGAACAAGGTAGTATGAAAAGGGCAGTAGTTAAGCATGCCACATACCGCATCTATGTGTAAAATATCCTTGCTAGAATACGTGGAACGGGTGCGACGTTACCATATCTTTAGTTCGCTGACGTCAGGCATACATTTACAGTATACATCATTTTTGTCTATCCTTTAGGTTCTGAATGATACTTTTCAAAGCAGATAGAGATGTCAAACATCATTCTATATATGTCAGAATTGTTTCAGAATTTTTTCATTTTTCAATCTTTTTATATACTACAAAAAGTAAGTCTTCTCATGAGATCACATGTTATTTTCAATGATTGATTTTTCGATTATGAAGCTCTGAAAGATTCCAAAATTTTACCAGAGCTTTAGTGCATTTTAATACAACAGTCATCCAAATATCAAGCGAATCTCATTTGTAATCCTACTACTGGGGGTACTAACTTAAAAAAAAAATTTAATGACTTAAATAATCCTAATGTATTATTACACTATAATAAATATTTACAAGCAATTATGAAAATCCTAATTTTTAATATTCTGTAAATTGCATAAATCGCTAAACTGTTGAAAAGATTAGCAGTATTAAAGCCATTAATTTTACCGTACATTTAGTCATTTGTTAATTTAAAAATTGAATTAAAAGACGGAGAAATAAAATAAATATGGAGTGAAGATATTGATGTATAGTTCCAAACTGTTGATCAGGGTACAACTCCACTCGCTCAAACAGAATAAAAAAGTGTATTTTCCCATTCCAAAAAATGAGATTGAACGTTGGTAACAAGCAGTTAAGCGTAACAAAGAGGATTTTATTGCTAAACCTGGACATGCAGTGTGTGAAGATTACTTGTTGAAGGATTAGATAATTCTGAGAAAGGAAGTTTTAGTTCGTGATGGGAAGATTATGACGGTAAGTATTACGATTTGTTTAAACCAGTGTCCTTTAACCTAAAATAATTCGAATGGCTTGCATGGTTTCATGCAACTACATTGATTTTTAAATTTTGATGCATTCTTCTTGTTTCCGAAGTTTTAGATTATTGTAATAGTGTATACAATTATAGCTTTAATAGTTTTTGAAAAAAATATTTTAAGACCCTTACTACCTTCTAGAAAAATGTAAAAGTAACATTAATGATATTTTTGAATTATCGCTGAGTTTTGCCACTTGTGTACAATTACATTAATTTATTAATAAATTCAAGTATTAAAGTAAATTATAATTGTAATATAATGGTCCCTGTCAAGACTCCTATTCTTTGAATGTTAAAAATATTTTATAATTCTAACTTCGATAATTCGAAGTTTTTGTTAATCCGAATAAAATTTGACGCGCCAAAAGAGTTGATAATTTCGATAATTCAAAGTACAAGAGCTTTCATTTTCGAAACTCAAAGAAGATGTATAACTAAATGTATAGGTAAGGTATACCTGAGTCTGCCCGTTCCAGTCATAATGGGGCAACAATGAGCAGATGTAGAGAATGTCTCATTGTTCTGAGAAAAAAGATCAAGTACAATAGCTTGTCAAGTAATCTCTAGATATTTTCTGCTTATTCTATTGATGTTTCGAGCATTTTTAGATAGTGCAAAAACTTTGTACCCCGCCTCTAAGATGGTTATCGCCAATGAAAATTGACTGTTTTGACCAGTACATTTGCGAAAGTGGTATATAGGGCAGAATGCGTCAAGTATTCCTACCTAAAATTAATTTTTTTAGATCGGATTGAAGCTTGGCTGAATTATAGACCTAGAGTTGATAGTCAATACTTGTAGGGAATTTTATTGCGCATCTTTTTGCATAAAGGCCAAATTTGAAGGTTGTTTCGTTTATTATTCATTTAAAGAAAATGGAATTTTTCAACGAAAAAAAATTAATACCTTTTTACGTTCAACTCGCCCGATCATTGACGGGAATTCATATTTTTTCTTGTTAATTTTATGCAACATTCTTCAACATATTCTACGACTGTTAAGAGTATTTATGAAGTTGAAAAATTATTTCAAGGACATATAGTGATTTAAAAAAAATTCTTCGAAATGTGGGGTGCATATATACAAACGAAAATGTAGTGTAAGAAGGTTTCGAATTTTTGCAACTCCCAAGGAGAAAAATGTTCCTTAGTGATCAAAGAGGTTTTTTAAAAAGGTTCAGATCTTTTGTCATTGGTGTAAAAAGTGCGAGCGACGTGAAAATGATGTACGACGTGCTGCGCTCGACTCAGATCGTATACCAATGCACGACAAGCCGACGCGCTATGTTATCGCGATCTAAGTCGAGCGCAGCATGTTGTACATAATTTTCACGTCGCACTAGCTTTTGTCTTTAATGACAAAGGACCTAAAACTTTATAAACGTCTGCCGAAAACATACTAAGGGATTTGCGAGATGGATCCAGAACACTGCCATCCTTGGTTCGCTCCGTGTTTTCGAGAGAGATGAAGGTTTTGTCGGCCTGCTACTGTGATTTCGCCGTGCCCTGTGGCCAACCATCTCACGGTCATGAGTCGTGGCCATATGTGTGATTTACTGCGGTTCTAGTGGGAGCCGGTGTCACATTCATAGATGGCAATTGCTTCCAGTAAGACCGTGCGGTGGTTGTTTAACCTGTTTTCTTTAATTATATAATTGTAAGCCTAGATTTAGATTAACTAGTAAAAATCTTCAATGATTATAATTTTGATGTATAGATTTAATTTTTAGCATCAATAAAATAATACATATATCTCGTAGGCGAGAAAGAATAAAACTCAGTCTAGATCAGAAAACGAATTTATTCAGAGACCTGAGCATGATAGCAGTACAATAAAATAGCTAAATCAATATTTTTATTTACATTTTTACTTTTAAAAATGATTGCAAATACTCTGATTTGATTTTTATTTGGAAAAGATTGTTTATTTTACATGGAGTTAGAGAATGTCCCCTATTTACACTCTTCCAAGAGGAAAGAATGATTATTTATTTCCGTTGTTTATTCTAACATCCTCCACGCCCTTGGGAGAGATATGATATTTTGTCTATACTCAAAAATTCAAAGAACTATAATTTCTAGATTATAAAATTTCTTTTGATGAAAGAAAATAATCCTTAATCAGGAGATAATATTCACGTACTCAGATTTACAGACGCAATAAATTCTCAATAATAGACTTTCTTAATTAAAAGAAAACAGGTTAAACAATCATCGCACGGTCTCACTGGAAGCAATTGCCATCTATGAATGTGACACCGGCTCCTACTAGAACCGTAGTAAATCACACATATGGCCACGACTCATTACCGTGAGATGGTTGGCCACAGGGCACGGCGAAATCGCAGTAGCAGGCCGACAAAACCTTTATCCCTCTCGAAAACACGGAGCGAACCAAGGATGGCAGCTTTCTGGATCCATCTCGCAATTCCCTTAGTATGTTTTGGGCAGACGTTTATAAAGTTTTAGGTCCTTTGTCATCAGAGAAAAGAAGCTAGTGCGACGTGAAAATTATGTACGACGTGCTGCGCTCGACTCATATCGCGATAACATAGCGCGTCGGCTTGTCGTACATTGGTATACGATCTGAGTCAAGCGCTGCACATCGTACATCATTTTCACGTCGCTCGCACTTTTTACACCAATGACAAAAGATCTGAAACTTTTTAAAAAACCTCTTTGATCACTAAGGAACATTTTTCTCCTTGGGAGTTGCAAAAATTCGCAACCTTCTTACACAACATTTTCGTGTGTATATGTGCACCCCACATTTCGAACAATTTTTTTAAAATCACTATATGGCCTTGAAATCATTTTTCAACTTCATAAATACTCTTAACAGTCGTAGAATATGTTGAAGAATGACAATAGACCTGTCCAACTAACTCCTCAAATTCTTCCCACGTTGTCAGGAAAGGAATTGCTAACTGGAGAGTGCTGTTAAAACACAAATAAAAAAAGAAGCAGTAGTCAAATTTCAAGCTTATTATGATCCATTTTTGTCGCCTTATTTTCTGATGACATGTTTTATGAGCAAAATTGATTTGAAAAATTGATTTCGTTATATTGGTAGTTCACCTTGATCATATTTTTATTATGGACTACTTTACATGAATGTTTACATCTAATGTAATAATTACATGTAAACTTCTTGAGAGCCTTGGTTTTATTCTTAACCTCGAGAAAAGTCAATTGATTCCCAGTCACAGATGTAAATGCCTAGGACTTATAAAGAAACAAAAGTGTGGTATTAGAGAATGTAGTAGTTTAGTGGCATTATACAGTCTGTCAAGTTAAAGCGTGGGTAACTTTTTTGGTAAAATATTTTATTTAAACGCATGTTTCTACATGGAATTACATTTGTCAAGGTGTCG
>NC_046659.1:17849247-17877402 GCF_010883055.1 Belonocnema kinseyi | reverse complement strand
AAAAGCATGAAAGAGTGAGCTCTTCTTAATATTTTGACACCAAAATCATGTCGATACACCTTACCGACTGCGAGTAAAGCCACCCACGCTTTAACTTGACAGCCTGTAGGTTTTAAGTTGTCCTGCAGTAAGGTATGGTCTTCCATACACAAAAAGTTTCGAAAGAGAGAATTTTCTCTGGCTTCAAATATCTTATGGAAATTACGATGAGGATATGAGTCATCCTCAGATTCTCCTTGAGGATTTTACCTGGTTGGAAAATAACATCATGCACGCATATCAACTTATTAGATAATAAAATTATTGTTTCGAAATTTTTTCATATGCATCCACCACCGGCTGGGGTGTTTTCTGCAATGCTAAAAAAAACTCATGGATGGAGGAGAAAGATGGAAAGCTCCTTTCGCATCAACTATCTAGAATTAGTAGTGGTTTTTTATGGGTTAAAGTTTGTTGCCAATAATTATGAGGATTGTGAGATCCTCTTACAAATTGACTATACAACTGCCGTTGAATATCTTAACAGAATGGGCGCAGTTCAATACCCAGATTTGCACGAAATAACTAAGCAAATCTGACAGTGGTGTGAGGAAAACAATATCTGTATCTTCGCTTCGTATATTAGTTCCAAGGAGAACATCGAAGTAGATAGTAAAGTACCGGAGAGAGGCTGACATAGATTTATTCGCATCTTTAAACAATGCATACAAGATTTTCACAATCTGAATAATAATCTTTTACAACTTTATTCACATGTTAGGAAATAAAGAAGCGACCAAAAAGTTATTTCTATCAGAGAATCTGCCTTTGTAAACCAGTTGGAGAAGTTGACTTCTGGTTGCTTTTAAAGTACGAGTTCTTCTACGGAGCTGGAACACAACAAAACTGTCAATTTTTTAAACAATGATCATTTCGACTTTTTTTAATCAAAGCTTTTTAAATTTGGTAAATATTTGTTTATTTACATTTTTTAATTGTTTAAAAATTTGTTATTTAACAACAAAGCTCAATCTTTTCCCTACTTTTACCTAAGATATTCAGGTTGATCAAAGAAGATCTTAAAACATTGTTACAACTATCTGGTAATAATTTTCCAGTTGGTAGGAATAATTTTAAAAAATGTTATTATGCTTATGAACAAATTAATAAAGAAAAGTAATTTTTTAGGATTGGCAATGTTTAGCTCATTGAAATAATAGATTTTGTAGGAAAGGTGAGAGAAATTAGTGTTCCAATGCCATTGATTAATAATAGATGCTTTTTGGTAATTGTTTAAACAATTTTTATAAACAAATTCACAGCTTGGCGACTTTTCAATGAAAACACTCAATTTTTTTACGGAATCAACTAGGTATATATTGATGATGACTCCTTAATATGATACTTTGCAAACTGACAAAAATGATTTATTATTTTAACCATTTTTATCAAAAAATTTACATTTTGGTGACTTTTCAATGAATAGGATCAATTTTTTTTTACTGATTCAAATAAGGTTTCTTTCCAATGACTTTTTTTCTGTGAGACTTTGCGAATTAACAACAATTATGCATTACTCAAACCATTTTTGTAAGAAAATTTACAGCTTGACAACTTTTCAATGCACAGACACAATTTTTGTTTACGGAATCAACCGCGTATATATTAATGATGATTCCCTAATATATTACTTTGCAAATTGACAAAAATGATTTATTATTTTAACCATTTTTATCACGAAATTTACATTTTAGTGTTTTTTCAACGAAAATACATTCTTAATTAATTCCGTAAACAAAAATTTAGCCCATTCATTGTAACTGTAATTTTTTTAATAGGAATGATTTAAATAATGAATAATTGTTTTTAATTTGCAAAGAATTATAGAAAATAGTCATCGTAAAGACATAGCTAGTTGATTCCGTAAACAAAAATTGAGCCTATTCATTGAAAAGTCGCCAAGATTTGAATTTGTTCATAAAAATTGTTTAAACAATTAACAAAAAGCATCTATTTTTAATTAATGGCAATGAAAAATTCACTTATCTCAAATTTTAGACAAAATCTATTAATTTCAATGAGCTGAGCATGGCCATTCTCTAAAAATGGTTTTTCTTCATTAATAATTTGTTTATAACACGATACCTATTTTTCATTATTCTAACCAACTAGAAATTATTCCCATATAGTTGTAACACTGTTTTAAGTTCTTCTTTGATCGATCTGAATGTCTTAAAAGAAAATGCTTTTGGGAAAATTAAAAAAAAAAGTTTTAACTTTGTTGTTAAATAACATATTTTTAAACATTTAAAAAACAAATCTAATCACGCAAATCTTTTCAAAATTTAAAAATCTTTTATTAAAAAAACGATTAAATCGGATGAATAGTTTAGGGTTAAAATCGATTTGGCCAAGGGTACTTCTTTGTCCCACTGTGCGGAGTTACGAACGGGCTCCAGGAAGAAGTTGAGTACCGCAGTTGGTTCGCCAGTTGATCTACGATCGGTGCCCGGCGGCAGCGAGCATCTCGCTCCGCTTCTGAGTTATTGTTTAAACTCGGTCAGCTCCTAATGGACACATCGCTTTTCGAAAGATCGAACGATAAGTTGAACTTCACCCGCTACCTAGAGAGCATCGCTCTCCGAATGCTTGTCGCACCATCGAATATGAATGTTCTCCATTTAGCGAAGGCCGCGTCGCCGAGACCGGGGTATCGGCTCACGATCCTCATGGAGGATCGGGGTTTGTAATTAAATTCTTGATAAAAACAAGTAGTTGCGCTAATGACGATCCTGCTGTAGGATCGATGTTCAATTTAAACCATTATCCTAAAACCCGACTCGCTACTCACGATCCTCGCGTAGACTCGGAGCTTAAATAAAATCGATAATATTTCGTCCATGCGAACGCTTTCAAAAGGCTGGATTCGCCGGCGAGCGTTCGAGTTATTCGGTCACAACTAAGCGTGACATAGTTCGCCTAAATCTGTTTCGGCCTTTAGATTCGAGGGGCTGAGACTCTCGTAGGAAGGGAGAATCAAATTTCCAACACGAACCGCTTGGGGTCCTATTTTCCTCCTGCATTCAGTTATCAACCAACGTTTATTACATCTCGATACTCTTGTAAAATCGTGAAAAGAGCGGGAAAGTTCACGTAAAAAATGACCTGTGGAAAAATGGTTTTTTGTGACCTTGGAAAGGTAAAAAATTAAGGTCAAATGTATAAGAAAGGACCCGATGCCCTTTTTCTGAATTGTTCGTATTTTTCGGGATAAACAAACGTTCAAGATGCTTCACAAAATTCGATGGAATGTTAAGGTGTACTTCACCTTAACCATCATGATATTCAGGTCAATTTTCAAGGTCAATTGAAGGTCAATACGATTTTCCTTAGATTGAACTCTGTTCCTGGATGAGTTTTGTTTTGTAGATTCCAAACTGTGAAGCTCCAAACAATATTATTATTTCAATAAACAAAAAAGCTCAACACTAAATGGTAATGGGGACGGAAAGAAGTCAGGGAAACAAATGCCTGGCGATAGAATGTGAATTTAGTCAACCACTCTAACGAAAAACAGATGCCTGCTACTACACTGCGATCGATCAGGACGTACATAAATTCTTTCAAACTGAATTAATTTTACTTTGGTCGTTACAAAACAATTAAAAATTATTAATTAGAAACGACCAAAGTTAAAATAATTCAGCTTAAAAGGATTTATGTACGTCCTGACCGATTGCAGTGTAGTGGCAGGCATTTTTTTCGTTAGAGTGGTTGACGAAATTCACACTCCATCGCGAGGCATTTGTTTCCCTGATATTATTGCTTCTTTCCGGCCTCATTACTATTTGGTGTTAAGCTTTTTTTGTTTATTGAAATAATAATCTTGTTCGGAGCTTCATGCAGGAAAAATTTATTATTTCAAAATTCTAAATGCTGCCGATTTCATATTCGTAATTTGAATCATTGAAAATTGGAAAAAATGAAGTATTGTCAATTTTTGTGATATTTTGATAGTTTCCAAAGAAATTTCGCAATATGGCTGATTACTTACCTACTGAAATCGTTGATATGATAATAATTTTAGGGGAATGTCATATTAACTACGCCGCTGCATCAAGATTTTACGCTGAACGATTTCCATGCAGAAGACATTCTACTAATTTAACAATAAGTACTTTGACTGGAAGAGCTCACAATGGGATTCTTGTTTGTGAACACCGACATCATGAGCACAACGAAAATAATGCACGAGTTGTAACTGTTCTAACAGCTGTTCATGTTGATCCACAAATCGGTACTCTACAAATTGAAAGAGAGATAGGTATACCACAAAGTACTGTATCAAGAATTTTAAGATCTCTGAACTATCATGCTTACCACATTACTCTAACGCAAGCCTTAAGGCCCCATCACACTTTAGCGCGTATTAATTTTTGTCAATGGGCTTTGCAAATGGTACAGAAGGATCCTACTTTCTTTGAATATGTACTTTTCTTAGATTAAAGTAAATTCTACCATGGTGTGGTGCGAAATGGTATATGGTTATTTAATTGGACCCTAGTTTTATGGCGGAAACGTTGACAGACACACTTACTTAGAGTTGTTGAGCGACCATTTACCTGAACTATTGAAGAACTTTGACTTAGCAACAAGACAAAGTATGTGGTTTCAATAACATGGTGCTCCTCCACATTGTGCACTCATCGTGCGTCAGTTTTTGAACTTAATTTTCAAGGAGAGATGGATTGGACGAGGAGGTCCATTCGAAAAGCCCCCCCCCCCCCTGCTCACCAGATCTAACATCACCTGATTTCTTTTTATATGGTTATATTTAAAATGCAGTTTTTGCTCAGCGACCCACAAAAAGAGAAGATCTGATGGAAAGGATTCGGGCAGCTTGCGCAGCCATCTCTCGAGAATGTTTGCTGAAAACTGTAGACGGTTTTGAAAGACGTCTACGCTTGTGTCTTCAAACCAATAGAGTGCAGTTCGAACAGTTACTCTGTGGCTGATTATAATACTGGTAGCAATGGTGAGAGGCAAAGGGACTTACATTAATCAAACACCCGACACGTGAGAGGCACCCAAAAGAAACAGAACTTACTACGCCCACGCCATTTTTCCGGGGTAACGCTAAAAGGAAGAACAAAGTGTCTTTTTTTCTAACTAGTCACAGAGAAGTGACATTGTCAAGATTGTCACTTTTGTAACTACATAGTGACAGTCTTTACTTCTTATCCGAAATAATTGTTACAGTGTGGGTGTGGTGGGGTGGGTGGGGGGGGGGGTGTTGTGGTAAAAATCCTCAGCCTGAAGTCTACAAAAAAATTTCATCCAGGCACAGAGTTAACCGACTTTTGTGAAGCATCTTGAACGTTTGTTCACCCCGAAAAACCAAGACAATTCAGAAAAAGAGCATCTGGTCGTTTTTCAGACATTTTACCTTAATTATTTACCTTTCCAAGGTTACAAAAACCAATTTTCCACATGTCATTTTTGACGTGAAATTTCCCGCTCTTTTCAAATCCGCAGTCAAAAATAGGGGTTCTCATTTAAGAAAAGGGTCTTACCTCCATTTCACCTTGAAAATTGTTCTCAAGATCAAAATTGATGGTACAGTCAAATGTCCCCCTCGGTCCTGGTGAACCTTTGTTCGAACCATTTCTTCGCAGATAAAGTATTTTAGAAGATATTTGGGATTATAGATTAAAATGGGTCGCCGTGTACACACACACACACACACACACACACACACACATACATACACACACATATATATATATATATCACCTATCTCACGGTTGTGAGACGTGGTTGTGGCTGAAATTTTACCGCGATTTCGCTGGAAGCGGGTGCAATTTTTCAGATTAGCACCCGCTCCCGGCGAAATCCTGCGGTTGTCCTTATGACAAATTTTTAATTATATATATACTATATATACTATAGTATAGTATGCTATACTATACCCGAAATTTATGAAACTGCTGGGCAATACCGATTGTAGCCTTACATTGCTTCATTTAAAGTTATGGATACAATTGTAGAATCATGCTTATCTACAAAGCAAGTGAATCTACTTGATTTTGATAAAAACTTCAGTAAACTCCGCAATGCTCTAAAAAACACATACGTTTGTCAAACCGTCAAAATTCCTGTTATTCTCGATCATTTTACACTAGCCGTCATGATCTTAAATAACGATGGCTTAGGAGTGTGCTCTGAGCAGACTGGGGAATCTATTCACAGAGAATTCCCTAAGTTTTGGGAAAGATTTTAAATAAATATGATCGAAGATGAATCTTTCCCAAAACATTTAAAGAAAGCGGTAACTGCTTTTTCATCCCAGAAAATGTAAAATTACATTGATTATTATTTGTATCAATATGTATTCATTTTATTATTTATTTATACCAAATTTAACTTTCATATTTAAATATATCACATAATTTGAGATTGACTACTGATTAATTGAATTGATTGAATACTAATTAATGACGAACATTTGTTTTTCTTCAGTAAGATAAAACTTCAAATATTAAAAAATGATAAATATGGTAAAAGAACCAAAAAAGACAAAAAAAAATGAAACAAAAGAAAAAAAAGAAAAAAAATAGGTGCAATGTGAGTCACCTCCACGCGGTGCACCTTGGTAACGTAAAAAATCGGCTAAAAACTACTTGTAAACATATTCATACATCACAAAATACACACACACACACACACACACACACACACTGACACACAAAATTCAGCATAAGAAAAGTTCTTACCCTCGCAATTCTTAGCTATTGTATGTTTCACAAATTCTTCCTATACAAAAAACGAAAAATTTGAATATGTTTCAAAAAGAAGCAGCTAGGATATCAATTTGAACAGATTTTTCATCTATTATCAAGTACAAACACATTCCCGCTTTCCATTTTTGTCGTCATTTTTATGTGATTTAAAGTTGCTTCCTGCCCACCGTGTTATGCAGACCTGATTTTATGATTTAAAATGGAATCAGTCTCGAGATTTTTGTTGCGATATAAAATGATGGGATGTTTTTCAAGAAATTTACTTTTGCGATAAAAACATTAACTTGGGAGTCTTTTCCGCATCCCGAGATATAAATTGGACCCATGCTGCTGTACAAATAAAAAAAGCAGTATTTTAATTTCTATTAGCCCCTTGTCACCGTAACCTCACATTTGTACTATTTACAGATTACAATTAACTTAAATTAACTTTAAATTAACTTAAATGAGATTTTCGTTTTCTAATTTTTAAATTATTGCAGATGCAATTATACGTGAAGTTAACAAACTGATAAAATGAAATAATCATAACTACACTTTTTCGAAGAATTCTCATGTAATATGAAAATAATTAATATTTTCACATCACTAGATGAAAGATACCAAAATTGGCTAAGATTTATTAATTTTATCATGAAGTTTTTATGTGATATATAAATAATCCTTCGCGCAAATATAAAATGTAAAGTTAGGTAGACAGAGGACTAATCCACAATGTAGTTACTACTTTTCTTATATGACCGGTACCATTGTAGAATAATATATATAAAAGAATTGGAAGGGACATGGCACATGCTCTTTCTGCTTGCTCTAGTGATAATGAGATAATAATATTCACATCACGCAGTAAAAAGGTGTATGCTATGTTATGGTTATCAGGAAATGGGATATTACAGATAGCTCAATTTTTTCTAATTACAGTGAAACTCTGAGACTGGGCCGGTTTCGACGATATAGGAGGTAGGGAATTAACCAGATAGAGTGCCGTTTCGCATGAAAACGATTTTGTTTGTTCACGTTTGTGTTACCACCGCAACTCTCCGCAGCTCCTTTTACTCCTACTTGCGGCGCGCCATCAATTCTCAGAAGAACTATCAGAGGGCCCTATCTCAGAGTTTCACTGGACACCAAACTCTCGCTTTCAGTCACCCCGTTCTCGACCTTCCTAGAACAGCTGGCTCTTTCAGTTTCCCCGGGGAGCAGAGAGAAAGCGGTGGCGACATGATATATAGAGATATAGATTCCAATTTGAAACGAGGCAGGCAGCCCTCACTGTTTACGTTTCGATCCCCCCGAAATCAATCCAAGGTCATCTGAAGGTAACGCCCGACATTGGACTGAAAGCGAGAGCGTGGTGTATTTTAAACTGTATTTTAATAAGTAAAATATTAATACTAACAAGTGAAGGGCTTCAAATGATTTGATACTGTATAAAGGAGATGATGGATCCTTCCTTTGAACCTCGATGTCTTTTGTCGTTTCAACAAGACCTTTGCGAATGATCTTTTGTAAAAGAGATTTTTCTGCTGGCGAAATTTGCTCTTCTGCACCGTTATCTCTTTTGGAATCAGCTACATTGTTCGTTGCAATTTCCCTTTCTATGCTTAAAGCTGTTACCTAGAAGAATTGCAAAAATTTAATAGGACGATCTGTACTACAACTCGAGTGACCTGTACTAGATACTAGCTTTTATCACTGTATTTTACACAGCCTGGAACGTTTCGTGCTATTATTAAGGGTTTAGTAACAGCCCAAGCTCATAAAGCATAAAATTTTTCGATACAAATCAGGTCTGAGTTTGTAAAAATGATGCCGAAAGGCTAAACGGTACTAAGATCACAATTCGATTAGATGGAGTAATAATGCCTTTTTTACATCGAGGTGAATAGGACTTTCTCCTATTATAAATTTCCTTTTTATAAGTTTCTATCTTGTACCTTATAATTTTATATATTCATTTTTATGAAAATTAATTTAACGTGCCTATCCATGTTTTGCATAATATTATTGGCATAATATTGATATTGATAATTTTGCATAATTTGTTTATCTTCGGAAAACTAATTTTGTACACATTTACATTTTTAGCTTTTAAACTAATGTCCGCTGAACTACATTCATAGCAAGGAGAAGAGCAAAAGACGACCTAACCTGCGTCGCATGCACTGTACTTTTTTTAGGTAGAGATATGCAAAATGTGTAATGTGTTCTGCTGGTGGCGGATTGAGCGTTATCCGTTTATTCGATTCGGCGCAACCAAATTTTGTCAGTGCGACGGGGTTGACGTATCCGCTATTTTGTATTTCTCGCTAAAAGATCGGTATATCTCTGTCGCTTTCTAATCGCGCACTACTGCACATGCGTCTACATTTCATAAAGATATATAATGTTGGATGTCATACCTTAACACCAATATTCTACTACGAGGTTCAATATTATATATGCTCGTATATATCCTTGTGAAAAGAAATACCAATTTAATACAATTTTAAGACCAGTTTCAAACAACGTTTGGTCTTTTTCTGGTAAGTACCCTTCAGCCTATATCTGCATTACTCTTAGGGCATTGAAATAAACACTGCCCCCCTCACTCTCTGAAATAAGAATACCTGTCTGTATCAACAGTCTGCCAGCGAAAACAAAAGTTCTATATTCTTCTGTCGAATAGAACACATCAGTTTAAGGGGGGGGGGGGTCCTACTTTCTTGGGCCGAAATCCGTTTTTTTTTTTTTGGAAATATTTGTTGAGGAAAGTATAAAAGATAGCAGGCTGAAATTTTCAACAATTGTTTGTCCATGTTTGTCCATGTCCCGCTGGTGGAAGATCTGCCCGCCGTAGAAAAAACCTGAAACAAAAAATCAAAATATATTAGTCTACTTTGTGCGGACACCTTCTGAGAACGTGTCAAAAAAGTTGTATAGCGATTGCTCAATTTTTGCGCCTTGTGGGACTTCCACCAACACGGAAAACGTGGTTTTGAGAAAAACGCGTTCAAAGTTTTTCATAAAAAATGCAAAAAATGTTTGCAATACAAAATTATTTAAACAATTTATTTAGTAAAAACTATTGCAAAATGACTTTTCCAAGATTCATATGATTTTCATATTTAAAGCGGTCAGAAATCACAAATTTGACATCAGATTTACAACAATCATTGGTTTAAACAAAGTTCAGAAAATGTGAACAATATTTATAAACAATTTTTTTAAACAAATAACAATTTTTTTATTATGCATATGCTTTCCATAGCTTTCGATATCACTGATCCTTACCTGCCTCTGCAGGAGTCTGGCCTCCTTTGATGCTGCCGAATGTGCTGCATCAACTTTGCGTATGCGCTCGTCATCCCTCCTGTCCGCTAGCGCCTTCGCCTGAGGTCCAATTTTGATTCCCATCACCTCCATAATTCGCAGGCTTTCCCCCTTTGAACATCGTGACTATTTTTCACTCTGAATTAAGGAAAAAACGAGACACTCTGAAAAACGCAAGAACGAAACACTCTGCATGCGCACACGCACTCATCATTGTGCGGAGGTACAAACCCGGTCGCTGCAGCCCAACGCGTTTGACACCGCTCCATTCAACAGCCCATAAATTTCGAAATTTTTGGTATTTTGCATTGAAATTTTCCAGGTATATTTTTGAAACATATATCTATCCGAAATTGCAAAAAAAAAACGATTTTTTTGGCCCAACAAAGTAGGAACCCCTCTTAAGACCGCTTTAAGACAGGCTTATACCTGCCTGCATGGTAGTCTCAAATTGGTATGTCTTTTCACGAGGGGGCATATGCAGGTTCACTTAAGCAGCTCGAAAACGAATATGTAACGCTCAATTCACAAGCAGTAGAACACGCTTATTTAGTGCGGCTACCATAACAAAAATATTTATAACCATAAATAATATTTAGGAAACATCCATCCTGCTGTCTTTCGTCGCCTGAGCGTTCTAACCCCACCTGTTATTCGACTTAGAAAGAATTGAGTCACGGCACTGAGTCTAAAGTTGAAGCTGGTAGAGTGGTTGAAGAAGCAGGTTGCTGGTATGAATGGTTGCCGGTATGAATGGTTGCCGGTATGAATGATTTTCTGAAAAGATTCAATTTACTGACTTGATCCATTAAAATCTAATGCAAGGACACTGTAAATTAAAGATTGAAAATGACAGAATAAAGTATTGAATACGTAAAAACATTGATTTCGATTTTTTTTACAGTAAGCCCCCTTCCTTCAGCGTACGTCACACCTATATAAAAGCTGAAAATCTTGTTTTTTCTTAGAACTAAAATTGTCCTTATTTGTAGATAAATATACCTATTCAAAGAGGAAAGGATTTCAACTTAAAAGAATAATGGATATGTAGTTGATTCAGCCATTCCAACTTAGCAAACACAACTTTCTTTCACTAAAACGGGAATCTTGGTTAACAAGGGTTATCATAGAATGCGCCATAATCAGATACGATGACTTTGCTTCTGCTTGTAAATAGAGGATGATGATGATAAGGAGAAGGATGATGCGGAGAATACGATAATATTACAATCCAGTAGCTACTGAAAATATTAGATTTAGATGTGAAAATAAAGGTTTAGCTTTCAAACAACACCAAAAACTAAAGAAACTGTAGGTAATGCCTTGTTCCTAACTACTAGGTGCATCTATGAGCTTGATAAATCACCATTCTCATATATATAAAAATAAACTATCAAAATGTATGTGGAAGAACGAGAAATAATAGAGGAAGAGGAGGAGGAAGTGAAAGAGGATAAGGATTCGATAAAGATGTAGTTAAGACAAGTAGGTATTGAAAAATATTGTATTCAATTATTATATGCTCTGAATTGTATGCTGTCTACCATTTATAGACGTACAAATATAAGAACTCAACAGCTTCAAAATAACCAAAAAACTTTTGAAAAAACTGTAATGAACGCCTTGTTCATGCGTACTAAGTGTGTCTCCATTCTTGGTATTACACCATGCGCTTGATAAATCCAGTTAAATAGATAAGAATTTCTGATTAGTAGAATCGTGAAAATACTTTTGACTCAGCTAATGCAACTTAGTAAACGAAAACTTAGTTTCATTAACAAGAGGTCTTTGGTTAGCAGAGATTATCAGAGTGAAGCACAATCAGGTATGCTGCATTTCTTATAGTTGTAACCACGTTTTCTCCTGTTAAATCTTGAATTATCCTAAATCAAGTTAAATAGGCTGTTAAAATATATGTAAGAAATATAGGGGGTCGAGGAGGAAGGAAAGGAAAACATATAACATATAATATACATATACATATATACATACATATATAACAGATAACATATAAACATATAAATTATATCTCGAATATTAAAACCAACCCCTCGCATTTCACTAACAATTGAAATAATTTCGTGTACATTATTTACGATTCCAGCTAGTTGATTTTTTAAAAGAAAGCGTAATGGGTGCGCCTGGGTGCGGAAAAGTGGCCCCGACCAATCCGAAACTCAGCGCACTTTGAAATTTTGAAATCGGATAATGTCTTCAGTCTGTTCTTTGAGGGTGAAATCTCGAAATTTCACTAAAAAACACTAAAATTTAAGGTTTTGCAAAGTGGGGCTTAAAATCGATACCGATGCCTTCCAAGGGTGACTTTACGATGAAAAGTCATCAGAGGGTAATTAGAGGTCCGTACCGAGTCGTCAAAGTCACCCCATGCCAATCCTCATAGAGGGGGAAATGGCTCAAAATTGCGTATTTTCGAGTAAAACGCTTAAATAATTGTGCGGTCTCTGGGTCATGTCTGTCTACGAGCACACGAGCGTCTGTGCCACCTCTACACTGAAGCTGGACCCCCCCCCCCACCCCCGGTCTCCTTCTCCCCTCCCTCTGATCGAGCATTGTCGAGACTTGTCAGAACCCGACAATGGCTCGTACTGTCGGCTCACGCCTAATGTTCGTTTATTCGCAGGTGCTAGTTGACGTTGTCGTTATAGTTTCTTCTTCTCATTGTCTCGTCGTTGGTTCTTTTGGTGATAGAAATTCTGGATCTGCCTGCACTCCCCTTTTTGGTTTCTATGCCACAGCATGTCGAAATTCGCAAAGAGAGACTTTGTGCAGTGCTCTATATTTGGTCCTCCAAAAGATTTTGATCCGAACGTTTTGCCAACGAAGGCTGACGTTCTGCGATGTTGTCAGGAAGTTCGAAGGCAAAAGGGCTGTCTTTCAGAAAAAGACAAGGAGCCTTCGTTCGGAGACATTGCCGACGAAGTCCGTTCCAAACTAATAGTTATTTGGGAATCTGCTTCTATCTCAACGGTCTCAGAGCAGCGCATTAAGGAATGTCTCACAAATCTTCATAAAAAATACACTATGTTGAAAAATTCCTTGAAGAGTAAAACAACTTCTCAAAGTAATAAGGATGAGAAAATCGCCGGAATCAAAGAGTACTGCTCTGAATTATTTAACATAGCCGCTTGTAAGTGCGTTGATTTGTCTAGGTGCTCCTGTCCCAAGGAAAAGAAGGTTCCAGCCGTAGAGTATGCCTTCTATCTTGTCCAAAGAGGTAAAAGACTCATGGGAATCGCCAGCGTATATGTCTCTGAAACAAAAAGAATACATAAGAGAGCAGAACGTAATGCAAAAAGAGGCAGACTTGAACGGGGAGAGGGTGGGGAAAGCGTTCCTACTGCATCGGCCTCCACATCTTCCTCTCCGATTGATATGGATATAGATTTAGATTCCTTCTTTAAGGAAGGTGAAAGTGATAATCCTCCTCCTGAAATTAAGGTAAAGGTTGATGCTTCTATCGATGATGACGATTTTCACGACATACCACGCAGACTTGTGCAGAGAAAATAATCGGAGGCCAGACTTGACTTATCTGAAGCAGCAGTAGTTGCTCAAAGATATGGTATAAGTCAACTGGCTGCGGCACATTTAAGCTCGTCTGTACTCCTCGCTGCCAATCGAGCAAGTATGATCTCCCCGGAAATTTCTCAAAAAGTACCTGAGCATCTAGTCATAAATAAAAGTAAGCATAAGGCGCGAGAAAATTAAAATAGGCTCCAAGTTGAAGGAGGAATCACGCCATGAGGATTCTATTCGTGGCTTATACTTTGACAGTCGGAAAGACGAAACATTGACAGCCTCCAAATTTATTAACGAGGAACACATATCTTTGGTGGCCGAACCAGGTTCTAAATACGTAGGCCATGTAGTCACACTATCGAGCCATGTCCAAGATGGGCTGTGACGGTACAAATACGAATACGGGCTGGAAGGGAGGAATTATTCGTCTACTAGAGGAACGACTTGATCGTCCCTTGCAATGGGCTGTCTATTACATTTCAATAAGCTACCGTTCAGAAGTCTTTTCGTATTTATTGACGGACCTACCTCTGGTCCGAACAATTACTCAGGGTCAATAGGGGGACAACTTCCAACTTGTGAGACCCTCGATGTTGTAGAGTTTAAACAAGTTGAGTGTGACTAACCTGATATTGAGCCCACTGATCTCAGCTCAGATCAAAGGTATCTTTATGAGATATCAGATGCCATACGGTTCGGAGCGTGCTCTCCTGAGCTGGCCTCCCGGAAGATAGGCCCCATCAACATGGCTCGCTGGCTAACAACTACAAATATATTTCTGAGATTATACATATCAACAAAAAGACCCACAAACAAACTGCAAGTATTAGTTGAATACTTACTCACAGTATACGTATCTCAGTGGTTCCACATCAGACGGGATACGTCTATCGCTGATGTGAGTCGGCACCTCTTCCAAGCAATCAAATTGTCAAGGTTTCTTCCCCTGAAGTACCGAAATGTGGTAAACACTTCAATTCAGACAAACGGCTTCTCTGTTATGCCAGAAAATATACTTATGGAATGGTAACCGACCCTAGGCTTACCGTTCGCCAAGACGCACTCATCAAAATCCTGGAAGCAAAACATAAGCAACAGACAACTGTTAGATACAATATTGTGCCAAAAATTAATTTTGGAGCAAATGATTCCACAGAAATGATTGATTTGGAATAGACAGATGTTTCACTTACCGTACCTCCAGTTTTAATTCCTATAACAGAGGATGAACTTACCTCTAAGCTATCTATGGCCGATGGCTTGGTACCAGACTGGGACTTTACATTTTTCCCTTGTCACACAGTAGCGGTGGAAAGAACTTTTAGACTGTTAACAGAGGTGTCCAGACAAGGCATCGGTCCCGAGGCTCGGGACTGACAGATACGCGCCACACTTCTTTCTCGAAAGACTGTCAACTTATTTGACACTAAGGAAGACTTTGTAGGTGTGATTAATGCCTCTGAGACTTAAATAAGCACGTTCTACATATGGTTGGTTGGTTGGGCAGGGCGTGGGTGGAGCCCGATGTGCAGCCACCTCCACGTGGTGGGCTCTGGGTCACTCGAAGTAGTAGAACTCAATGAGCTAGGAGCTGCACAAGTATTTAAGCGTTTCACTCGAAAATTTGCAATTTTGAGCCATTTCCCCCTCCATGAGGATTGGCATGGGGTGACTTTGGCGATTCGGTACGGAGCCCTAAGTACCCTCTGATGACTTTTCATCGTAAAGTCACCCTTGGAAGGCATCGGTATCGATTTTAAGCCCATTTTTGCAAAACCTTAAATTTTAGTGCTTTTTAGTGAAATTTCGAGATTTCACCCTCAAAGAACAGACTGAAGATATTATCCGATTTCAAAATTTCAAAGTGCGCTGAGTTTCGGATTGGACTAGGACACTTTCCCACACCCAGGCGTTTCCTGGACGCACAATGTTGGTGTTTCGCCCCAGCCTACTTCCCAGTAATCTCACATTTTAGCTTCTGTTTTTGCTTTTATTTTATATTCTGAGGAATGGTCACTTTCAGTATCATCTTCCTTCTCATCAGCATCATTATCCTCCTCATTATCGTAATTATCATACTCTTTAACATCCCATTCACCAGCATCATTTTTATTAAGGATGAAGAACTGCCATATTGGCCAAATTCTTCATCAGTGGAGAGAATTTGTGTTTCCAAGCTTCCTGAATAGCTTGTTTCTCGTCAAGTTTGAAAATCTCATGTTTTCGAGGAATTGCTTTCGTCTCCTTATCAATGCGACTGTCAGATTCTTGCATTGGCTTTGAGTTACGTTTGCAGTTTGTTGAAAATGTCTCTCATCCTGCTTATGATTCTTGGCTAAGCAAGAGTATTTCTCATGTCTTTTTAAATTATGAAGTCTCAAATAAGTTCTGAAACAATTTGAACATGTGGAAGTTTACTTGTCACTGTCAGAGTAAAAATGGCTTTTTATTGATGGAATCTGAGTTTATATCCTGCTCTTCCTACTTCTCCTCCACTCCTCCTCCTCCTCCTCCTCTTCATGTCCATCCTCCTTTTCCAACTTCTCTTTCTCCACCTCCTTTTTCAGCTCCTCTTCCAAACAGTTCATTCCATGAATGAACAGCCATTTTTACTCTGTCCGTGACAAGATTACTTCCACATGTTCAAATTTTTCCAGAACTTATTCAAGACTTTATAATTTAAAAAGCCATGAGAAATACTCTTGTTTAGTCAAGAATCATAAGCAGGATCTAACATGCGGATTGATAAGGCGAGGAAAGCAATTCCTCGAAAACATAATATTTTCAAACTTGACGAGAAACACTATTCAGAAAGCTTGGAAACCACAATTCTCTCCACTGAGGAATCTTTCGTAGATTACTCAGAAGTCTAAACATGAAGTGGAACCGTTTGTGAAGAAGCAAAAGTAGAGCCAGAAGAATTTGGCCAATATGGCAGTTCTTCATCCTTAATAAAAATGATGCTGGTGAATAGGATGTCAAAGAGTATGATAATGACGATACTGAGGAGGATAATGATTCAAATCAGGAGGAAGATGATGCTGAAAGTGACCTTTCCTCAGAATATAAAATAAAAGCAAAAAACAGAAGCTAAGATGTGAGATTACTGGGAAGATCCAAATAAGTATGTGGATAGATTACGCTTTTTTTACAAGATCAACTAGCTGGAAACGTAAATAATGCACAAGAAATTATTTCAATTGTTAATGAAATGCAAGAGGTTGGTATTATTGAATATATATATTTTTTTTTGTTTATCAACTAGTTCAATGTAATTAAATTAACACATTGGAATTATTTATTCAAGATTCCCTGTCATTAATATTTTTTTAATATTGATAAAATAGAAGCAACACTGTACAAAATAAGCAATAAGTTTTAATATTCGATATATAATTTATATTCTTATTGTAAATGAAATAGGTTAAATAAATTTAATTTCAAAAAATGTATGTGTATTTATTGATTCCTCTCGCCTGAACTAATTGTAATATTTTCAGAACCTACTTATCTTAACTAAATCATTATCATTTCCTTCCCTTCCTCTTCGACCCCATATATTCTTCTACATATATTTTAAGAGCTTACTTAACTTGATTTAGGATAATTAAAGATTCAACAGGAGTAAAGATGGTTACAACTATAAGAACTGCAGCATATCTGATTGTGATGCACTCTATGATAGTCTCTGCTAACCAAAGACCTCTTGTTAATGAAACTAAATTTTCGTTTCACACACAAAACTGGGGTTTCCATTAGAACCCATTTTTGGTTCCAAAGGAGCTGCAAAAAAAATGAACCTTACTTGCTGAAAAAGAACCCAAAATGATAAAAAAATTCTAATGATACCTTAGTTGGCGTTCTAAACGATCCCCATTGCAATTGAGCCTATTTATAAAGAACCTATTTTTCGCTTCGCCCACTTCGACATTTTGTTTAATTAATACCATAATTTTTACCTGAAAGCACACATGTAATCGAAATCTAATGGACCTAACTTAATGAAGTTAATTATATCAATCACAAAATAATACCGTAAATATAATAGATATAATGACTTGCTAATATCATGTGCATTTTATGTAGCAAAGTTGGCAATATAAAGGCATATTCATATGCAAGAAACTTTCCATCTCAAGTCATCGGTCAGTAACTGTAAATCGATCCCTAACTTAGAAGCTCTACCGTTACCGTTACTTGAGCCGCAACTTCAGTGAACCGCCAGTTTTTTCTGTGTTACTAGGTTGACATAGCTGAGTCAACAGTATGTTCCCGATTCTACTAATCAGAAATCATTATCTATTAAAGGGCATGTGATACTTAGAAAATTGTCGATTTTACCAGTTTTAGGTTCGCCCGGCTTTTTTTCTAGAATAATAAATATTTTGTCTTAAAAATTTGGGAAATGATAGCGAACAACCTAACGGACGTCCCCACCCCCTTTTTTTGTATGTTAATTCAAAAAAGTTTTAATTTAACAAAATGTGTTTAATTTGCATAGCGCTTAGGAAATAGTATCGATTTTTTCAGTGTTAGATTCCCCCAGCTTTTTCCTAGGATATGAAATATTTTGCCTTCAAAATCTGGGAAATGATAGCCAACATGCTAACGGACGTCCCCACACTGTTTTTGTGTTTTTTTATCCAAAATTTTTTGATATTACTAACAATGTGCGTGCATATTTCGAGGTTATGTGTGTTACAATTCACCCGAGCGTTACTTCCAAACTACACAATCTTTTGGCCGAAAACTTTGGACTTACAAACAAACATAGTAACTAATCTCCCGGAACTAACCTTGTTCGCAGGCAATCAAAAAGGTTTATTTCATAAATAATTTCCAGATTATTGGAAAGGCAGAGACGAAAAACGACGAAACCTCAAAATAATGCATATATGCATAAAATTTTTATTTAGCATAATATTTTTTTTTTGTTTATATCCCTCAAAAAAGAGTTCGAGGACGTCCGTTATGATATTTTTGTAGCATCTCCGAATTCAGTTTTAAAAAATTTTCATTTTTGTGGAAAAAAAGCCGGGGAAACTGTAAGTATCACATGCCCTTTACTGGATTTATCAAGCTCAGCGCAGAGTGCAGTACCAAGAATAGAGATATACTTGATACGCATGAACTAGGCGTTACCTACGCTTTCTTAAAGTTTTTGGTTATTTTAAAGCTGTTGCTGTTGATTACAACTACTATATATGAAAAGCAGCGTACTCTATAGTGGTGTACTCTATCATAATCTTTATTAACCTAAGACTAAGAAAAAATTATTATTTGCAACTGTTATGTAACAGCACATTTTAATATCATTGATACTTCGCGATAAGCATTATTATTAAAATAGATTTCTTCATCAATAAATATTGATTTAAGACTTAAATAAAGTCGATATATGAGGATGGTGATTTATTAAGCTCATAGATGCACCTAGTAGTTAGGAACAAGGCATTACCTACAGTTTCTTTAGTTTTTAGTGTTGTTTGGATATGCCAAACCTTTATTTTTACATCTAAATCTAATATTTTCAGTAGCTACTGGACTATAATATTATCGTATCCTCCTCATCATCGTCTTCCTCCTTCTTCTCCTCATAATCATTATCCTCTATTTACAACTAAAAGCAAAATCAGCGTATCTGATTGTGGCGCACTCTACGATAACCTCTGTTAACCCAGATTCCCGTTATAGTGAAAGAAAGTTGCGTTTACTAAGTTGGAATAGCTGAGTCAACTGTATATCCATTATTCTGTTAACTTGAAATCCTTACTACTTCAAATGGGTATATTTAACTACAAATAAGGAAAATGTTGGTTCTAAGAAAAAACAAGATTTTCAGGTGTTATAAAGATGTGACGTACGCTGAAGAAAGGGGGCTTCCTGTAAAAAAAATCGAAATCAAGGTTTTTACACGTTTCGTTAGTTTTTCAGCTTTTCTTTTTAATGAAACCATCGGGAAAAAAATGCGAGCGTTATTCTTGCTAATAATTGAGTTGTTAGGTGCCCGAGAAATCGGGATATGACTTAAGAGCTTGAGATTCCGTGAAACACCTCTCACCACTCACCACCCCATATATGAGTCTCATCTATACCCCGCCCATGAGCCGCGTCTACGGCCTATCTCTTTTCCTGAGAATGTAGTGGTAAATAGAGAGGGAAGGTTTCGTGAGTCTTCCCTCTCTCCTAAAAGTCCAGGCTATCGGGTCAACTTTAACCAGTCGCCCTGAAAAATCCCACTTTTCACAGTCAGCCCCCTTTCTTCGGTGTACGTCACATATAATCCCGCATTTCAATATATGTATTCAATACTTCTCTGCCATTTTCAATCTTCGATTCACAGTGTCCTTGCATTAGATTTTAATGTTTCAAGTAAGTGAAATGAATCAGTATATTATTAGCAGTCTTGCGCGCGCCTATCTAGCTTTTTATGAAAAAGTATAAACCAAAAGCCTATCTTTTCTATGTTATACATATTTAATTAATGTTACAAAATATTAGTATAAAATAATGGAAGGCACCAAGGGATGAGTTCTGTACCTGAAACTGTAATTAATCTTTTCTAATAGGATTTTAACGAATTTTATATTTTTTGGTAGAAAATTAAATTGAACTATTTTATTCCAAATGAGCTTTTTTTATTGAAAATTAATTTAGACCTAATATTGATGAATAGCATTTATTACAATTTTGTAACTCGCGTTAATGATAATCATATTCTTTAAATAATAAATTTTGCATTTTTAAACCACAATTCTTATAAATCAATTTAGCAAAATTTTTGCGCGCGCATCATAATAATCAATTTTCTTATAGGTAGAAAAACACACGTAATAAGCTTGTTGCCACTTGGTAAACTCTCCTCTGAAAATCTTGGTCAAGTCTCCCCTTTAAAATCTTTCTTTAGAATTGAAGTAATAATTATTATATTTCAAATTACATTGAAATTAATGGAATTATTTATTAAAAATAACACTTTAAACCAATAAATAGTTGAAAACTTATCATGTGGGGTGAAGGTGTTGTGAAAAATGTGGTTTATGGAGGTAGATAGAGGGGAAAGGTGTTATAACTGTTTTACAGAAAAATATTCTCTTGACTTAAAAGTTGAAGGATTGGGACACATTTTTTGATTTCCTAACTGACAATTCCTTATTTGTTGAAAATTCGTCTTTTTAGATGAAAAATTCTACTTTTAGTTTAAATTCGAATCTCTTACGGAAAATTAATCTTTATGATTAAAAATTCGTATCCTTAATTTTAAAATGCATCTCTTGGCAGCATCTGCATTCGTTGAAAAATCAAATATTACATTTTCTATCGAAAATCCATATTTTCAGGTTAAAAATTCAACTATTTTGTTGAAAATTTACATACATGTTCGAAAATTCAACTCTGGTTAAAAATTTAAATAGGTTGTTGACATTCTTTTTTTTAAGATGTCCACCACTACGTTTTCATTGAGAATTCTTTGTTTTTTAATGCAACTCTTTTTTGTTAAAGATTATTCTTTTTTTATTGGAAATTTGGCCATTCAGTTTAAAATTTATATTTGTAGGTTGGAAATTTATGTATTTGTTTAAAAGTTGAAATATTCGTTTGTAAATGCAAATCTTTAATTAAAAAGCCAAATTTTTAACAAAACCGTTTACACTGAAAATGAAAAAGTTTAATTTTCAGTTTTAAAAAATTAACGAATTTTCAACCAAATAGTTAGATTTTCATCCAAACACCTTACATTTTAACAAAATAGTTAAACTTTTAAATAAGCAGATAAATTTTCAACGAAAAACTAAAAAATATGATTATTTTAAAACAGCAACAGCTGAATTGAACGAATAAATGCATTTCAACAAAATTTTTTAATTTTTTACCAGAGATAAATTTTTAAATAAAATAATGAATCTTCAACCCGAAAAATTAATTTGTAAAAGGTCATTCAATCTTAAAACAATTAGAGAAATGTTCAACAAAAAATATTAATTTTCAACCAAAGAAAGAAAGAATTTTCAACAAAAGAATTAAATTTTTAACTAAAATGAATCTTCAACCTAAAAAATATCCATTTTTACTCAATTAGTTTAACATTTAACCAAGTTTTCGAATGCAGACAAAAAAGACCAATTTTAAACAAAGCAGTTGAGTCCTCCACAAAGGAGCATACATTTTCATTGTGTTCATGCTCAGTAAGAAACTCAAGTTTCTATCCAAAGAGATGAGTTTTTAACCAAGAAACAATTTACAGTCAAGAATGAAAAAAAATTCAACTAAATTATTTAATATTTTCAACAAAAATTTTGAAAAAACTTTTCCCTTATAGTTTAAAAATCAATCAATTGGTTGAAAGTTCGTCTTTTTTGTAAAACGTTAATCTTATTGGTTAAAAAATAATCTTTTGAACATAGAATTTATTTTACAACGAAAAAAAAGTTCTCTTAAAATTTAATCTGAAAACAACATAATTCCCTTCCTGATCGATTCAGCGACTCGAAGTGCAGAACCTACCTAATGTTAAATGGATTCGATCTCTTTTGAAATAATTTTCATAACACTGTTTGCTTTTTGTTAAAAATTAATTTTTTTAACAGAAAATTCAACTATGACATTTTTGGTAGAAGTTCATAATTGAAGATTCATCTGTTTCTGATTAAAACGAACCTTTGTTATTGAAAATTCAATTATTTTCTTCAAATTTCTATATAGTTAAAAAAAATTAATTTCTATAATGGTAAAATCTACTTATATTACGTTTGATTGAAAACTGATATTTGAAATTAATATTTTTCATTAAGGATTCAGTTATTTAAAAAAAATTCCTTTTCAGATTGCCAAAAACCAATTTCTTTAAAGAAATTTCGATTCTACTATTTTTATTGAAAATTGATATTTTAAACTGAAAATTGACCTTTTTTACTTAAAAATGCAATTTTTTTTAATTTTTCTGTTTTGGTAGAAAATTAATCCTTTTGGATTAAAATCGATCTTTTTTCGTTAAAAATTGAACTATTTTGAAACAAATTCATCTTTTTTCATACAGTATTTGGAAGTTCAGAATTTTGTTGAAAATTCATTCTTGGTAGAAAAATAAACTTCCTAATTGAAAATTTATCTTTTTTTCGAGGATTCTATTATTTTGTTAAAAATTCCTTTTTTTGCGAAAAATTAAATAATTTAAGGCCATGTGATGAGTATAACAGCTGATCAAGTCAGCCTTAAGATCAGTATTTTTTCACCCATATTGAAAAATAAAAGTTTAAATAACGCGGAAATTTTTTTCGGGAAATTTTAATACATATTAAAGGATCGTTTGTGGTCTTGCAAAGAGTTTGAGGAAGAAAAAAGTTTATTTTTGCAAATAATGATTTTCAACGGATACATTTAGGTTTTACAGCAGAAGTTTGACTTTTAGCTTTCTCTGACGGTAATAATACAATCTGCTTTACCTACAGACCCCTAGAAGTTCGAAGTTGTCTACTTGCTGCGCTAGTGCTGCTTTGACACAGCTGATACCAGACTGATACGTATATCAGGCCAAACATGTTTATTTGCATTTCAAGTGCAAACATTAGTTTTTGAATTATTTGTGCATAATGTTCGTTAGAGATTTTTGTGGTTTTGCCCCACTTTGGTCAATATAAACCTCATAACTAGCCCATTCGCAACATTGCAGATTGCTTGCAGGGTTTGACGGCAGCACGGTCGGTATCTCTCCAAAATAGAAATTTAAAAAAAACTTTTTTCACTATTCTAATTATTTAGGACCAGAGACAAATTTTTGCATGCCTTCTATTTATCGTGCCAAATATTTAACACGATATCTCATTACGTGTGGACGTAAGTTGGGGAAGAAAACTTCCACTGGTATTTTCTTCAAAAAAAATTTTTTTCTCAAAATTTCCACCGGAACAAAGCAGAGACATGGACTTTATTACCTCCTCTTTCATTTCCCAAACTTTCAAAGCGCTACCTCATTTCGTTTAGACGTAAGTTGGGAAAGAAAAATTGAAGACCAGGTTTGGTCACGTGACCCTCTCGTCACATGGCCTTAAGAGAAAATTCGATTATACCATTTTTGATAGAAAAATGATATTTTAAAAAAATGGATCTGTTTTTGTTAAAAATTTAATTTTTTTAAACTGTCTTTTTCAAGTAGGAAATTAATCTTCGCGGTTGAAAATTAATCTTTTTCATTGAGGGTTCAATTTTTTTTTTAATTCCTTCATAGTTAGTTAAAAATTAATTTATGTAAGACAAAATTGGATTATACTACTTTCGCTAGAGAATTGATATTTGAAAGTAAAAATTGATCTTTTTTAGTTGAACATTCAACCATTTGTTTGAAAAAGCACATATTTCGATAAAAATTTAAGTTTTTGCTAGGAAATTAGTCTTCTTGATTTGCAATTTATCTTTGTGATAAAGAACAAAACTATTAAGTTGCACATTTTGATAAATTTCAACTAATTTGTTGAAAATGTAATTATTTGTTGTTAAATATCAATTCTTCTAACTAAAAATGAATAATTCTATTTCTGGTTCTGTATATTTATATTTTTAATTAAAAATTTATCTTGTTTAGTTCAAAACTCCACTATTTGTTTGAAATTTGATCTTTTTAATTGAGGATTCAGCTATTTTATTAAAAATTTAAATGTACAATTTTAGGATGAAAAATTATTTTTCTAATTGAAAATTAATTTTTGTATTTGACAATTCGTCTTTTTGGTAGAAAATTCGATTTTTTGTTGTCTTATATGGGAAAAAAATGACTTGCATAATTTACGATGAAAAAATTTTATTGTTAACGATTCCGCTAAATAATTTCAATTGTAAAACTGCATACCTACAAGATATTGTGTACTTTTCACAGATTTAATAAAACTCACTGATGGAAGGCCACCATTGTGTGCCGAAACGTTTGAAACAACTTAATTAGTTTTAATTCATCTGACCCTAAAGCCAACAGCTTACATCAACAATTTCTACAAAATTGTGTTATTTATTTTAAAAAATTTATTTAATAGAAAATTAATCTTTTTAGTTAAAACGTCTACTATTTGGTGTCAATTTCATCTGTTTTAGTTAAAATTTGAAATAATCTGTAGAAAATTTCATTTCTTTGATTGAATATTAACTTTTCTAAACTAAAAACTGCATTATTCTATTTTTGTTTAAAATTGGATATTTTTTATTGAACCATGATCTTTTTTAGTTAAAAATGGAATTGTTTGTTTGAAAATTTATGTATTTTGTTTAAAATTGGTGTTTTTGCTTAGAAATATAAAACTTCTACCTTGAAAATTCATCTTTTTGCTTGAGAATTCAACGTAAGAATTCGATGGAGATAGTCCTTGTTAAGTTTATGGAGTGAACCATGTCAAGTGAATGAAATAAAACCTGTTTGCTTATGATATAATTGTCAAATTAGTAAAAGTTAAAATAGCTAAAAAATAAGAAGTTCAAAAGATATGTTGGCTTCCATGTTGGCCTTATAAGAATGTTATATTAACAATAAACATTGGTGGGCCATGTATTATTTCAATTTTTTACCTGATCGACATTCACTAACATCAACTAATATTTTGTTGAAAGTTCCTTATATTTAGTTAAAAATTAATTTATGTAAGCTAAAATTGGATTATACCATTTTTGGTAGAGAATTGACATATGAAGTTAAAAATTGATCTTTTGTAGTTGAAAATTCAACCATTTGTTTGAAAATGCACATATTTCGATGAAAATTCGTTATTTTGGTAGGAAATTAGTCTTCTTGCTTGAAAATTCATCTGTGTGCTTAAAAGTTCAACTATGTATCATCAAATGCATCTATTTTAGTAAAAATTCAATTAATTTTTTGAAATCTAATTGTTTGTTGTTAAATATTAATTCTTTTAACTAAAAAGGAATTATCCTATTTCTGGTTTTATATATTCATATTTTTAATTAAAAATTAATTCTTTCATTTGAAAGTTCGTCTTTTTGGTAGAAAATTATAATTCTTTGTTACAATCTATTCTTGTTTATTGAGGATTTAACTATTTTCTTGATTTTTTTTGTTTGTTAAAAATTAATGTCTTTAAGGGAAATTATAATCATATCATTGTTGGTTGAAAACTAATAGTTGTTTTGTAGAGAATTAATGTTATGGGTAAAAAATTAATTTTTTCTCTTGGATTGGAAAAAACGTCTTGCATAATTTACTATAAAAAAATGTTAATCGCTGAAAGATTCTGCTATATAATGTGTAGAACTTGCCTGATTTCTAGTAAATTCTATTTTATTTTAAATACTTTTTATAATATTGTTCTTGCATTGAAAATTAATTTAGTTGAAAATTATGTTATTTGTTAAAAACGACTTTTTAAATAGAAAATTAATCTTTTTTGTTAAAACTTTTACTATTTGGTGTCAAGTTCATCTGTTTTAATTAAAATTTTTAATAACCTGTAGAAAATTTCATTTTATTAATTGAATATTAACTTTTATAAGATAAAAACTTAATTATTCTATTTTTGTTGAAAATTTGATATTTTTTATTGAAACTTCATCTTTTTAGTTAAAAATTATTTCATGGGTGAAGAATTAATCTGTTTTTTATTATGCTTAACATAGATATATCAGAAAAAACGTTTTACATGATTTACTATAAAAAATGTTAATCGCTAAGAGATTCTGCTACATAATGTGTAGAACCCGCCTGATTTTAAGTAAATTCTATTTTACTTTAAATATTTTTTATATGATTGTACTTGGATTGAAAATTAATTTAGTTAAAAATTCTATTATTTGTTAAAAAAGATTTTTTTTTAAATAGATAATTAATCTTTGTAATTGAAAATTCATCTTTTTTGTTCACATTTTTACTATTTGGTGTCAAATTCGCCTGTTTGATTGAGAATTCAACTATTTTGTTGTAAGTTCCTTTTTAATTGGTCAAAAACTAATTTCTCGCCGACCATTGGGTGATAATGAAAGTGCCCGTACATCCCTATAGTATGTATCTGTTGTTGGAGGTTTTCAAACTTGTGTTTTTATAAAATAAAAATGGAGTATTTGGAAAAATTATCGGCAGATATGAAGAACCGATACATCCATAAACCTGAACATAATTCATTCAATCCCACATTTCTTAAACCATATATTGTTTAAAAGCACATAAAAAATTGGAAGCCTATATATTTTATACAGCTGTTTTGTGGTGAAGGTGAAGTGCAAGATGTTTAATGGTAAGTTAGTGTAACATTGGTGTATTTTTAGTAATAAGTTAATGTTTGAGTTATTATTTCCATTCAATATAAACATAAACATTAAGTATTATTCCTGTGATGCATGGAATCTTTTGTAAAATTTCATTGCGAATACAAAATGCGATAGCAACTTATTGAGATTTTGAGGTAAATATTACATTTTGCAATTCAAGAGCGAACTGCTCGCAGTTAAAAAATTTATCAAAAAGAAGTAGGATGAAACCATAAAAACCTATTTTTTATTTTAATCCTCATTAAAATAGTTTATATTTTTTTTTTCACCAAAAGTTTTATAAATTTGAATGAAAGTTTTGTGAAATTTGTATGAAAAATTTCACTAATTTTCAATGTATTTCAAACACGGAGTATTTTTTTGTATTAAGAAAAATGAGTAAAAGCTTAACTTTCGTAAAGTTTTTGTAGTACATTTTCGTAACTTTTCATAGCAAAAAATAGTATTTTCTAGATTTTTGTATATATACGGATAGTTTACATTAAATTGGCAAAAATTATCTAATTCTGCGACCAGCAGTTCGCTCTTGTGTTCTCAAATTAATTCCTAACCTCAAAATCTCAAAAAGTTGTTATCGCATTTCACACCAGCGGACTTTAATAACAAAGCTTAGAACAAATTCCATGCTTCATAGGAATATTACTTAATGTTAATGTTTATATTAATAACAAATAATAGCTTAAACATTAACTTGTAATTAAAAATATACTGACCCTACCGATAGAAATCTCAAAGTATATGCTAAAGATTCTCAAGGCTCTGAGAAGCTCTGAGAAATTCTCCGCAGGCACTCAGGTAGATATATTTAATGGTCCAAATAGCTCGTTTAAATGCTTTGAAGGCTTTAAAATGTCCTTTCCGAAATTGAAATGAAAATACGTTCATAAATAACAAGCAGAGAGGCTTAAATTGAAATAAGAATTCGATTAGAAATAACAAGCAGAGGCCCTGTATTGCGGCGGTACGGGTGGCAGGGTGGTAAAGGAGAAGCCTTGATTCGTATTATTGACTTTGAATTTCTATTCGATTATTATTCCCAATAGTGATCCAAAAATACTTGAGCATGCTTGAACTGTGCGGCGCCGATTGGCTCTCGTTCGCGCGCGTATTTAAAGTGACCTTCTCAGCATAAAAACAAAAACACAAACCCAAGACGACTCTTTCGGCTCCAGTTCTACCTCCCCCCTCTCCCAACCCTCCCTTATTAACTGAAGTTTTTGGTGGGACTGACGTTAGAACTACAATCTCCACCATATGACGATTT
>NC_046659.1:17839170-17849147 GCF_010883055.1 Belonocnema kinseyi | reverse complement strand
TTATAGACGCGAAAACAGGATACTTAAACGATTAGTTAAAGAAAGTAAAGATACAATTAGAGCAGAAGAAGAGATAAAAATACAAAACGACTTTGAAGGAATAAAGCTAAAATGGCAATACATAATTCCATATTTGTACCGACAGTACTATAGGGTACCGAGACACGGACTTATCAAGAAAAAGATAGGAGTAAAATTAACGCAATTGACATGAGATTCATGCGCATAATATGCGGGAAAACCCTGATGGACAAAGTAAGTAACGAGACAATTCTAAAAGAATGTGGTGCAGAAGAGACGCTAGTAGACAATAGGAAAGAAATCGGTTAAGATAGTTCGGACATGTTGAGAAAATGACAAATGAACGACTAACGAAACAAGTGTATCAAGGTAAAGTAAATGGCCACTAATGGACCCAAGTGAGGAACCTTACATAACGACTTCGTGAGGTTCTTCGCTTGGGGTGATTGCTAGAGATTGATCAGCAACCTGGGTCGGAGCAGTGTTGCGGAACGAACGTGTTATTTACTTAAATAGCACGAGAATTCTGGATCAATCTGAAAAATTTCTATCCCTTCCACACACTACCCCTTTCCCCTAACGAGTGAGTCACGCCTACCTCGAAAGAGAAATGGCTTAATGGTGTAATAATAATAAAAAAGGACAGACGCGCACCGTAGCCAATGAACATCACTCAAATCGACAATATCGTTTAGAGATTTTATATTAAGAATGTAAAAGATGATTTCGACGTTTCTTAAAATCGACTGTAATAATTATGTAGGTGATTTATTTTAGAAATTCGATCAAGAGAATTCAAATTATATGTTCTTGTTCTCAATATTTGATGAAATATTATTACGGGGGACCTACCAGGTCTTAATTGCTAATGGTTTGTTTGGCATTCTAGCTATATCAATATAAAATTATAAATCTGTTACAGTGATCTACTGTATGCAAAGGTACCTCTTAAGTATCTGTTGGTATTCTTCGAGTTGCTCAATCGCTAAGCCTTCTGTAATCTTACAAACATGATTTTTTTAATTAAAAGAGTTTTTAATACATATCTCTCTCTCTCTCTCTCCAACTCTCTTTCTCCCTAAAGTATACATGCTGCAAATCATTTATCATTTTTATCTATTAACATAGCCCCTCTTTGTCGAAATGCTCTAGAAGGTTCTAAGTTTTAATCGACACGTGCGGAATTAATTTTTTAACATCGCAAAATGTAATGCGTCATTTACAATAACCTTGAGGTTGTTTATAAAAAAATTCTTTTCAGAAATTGCGCAGTTAGAGTAAGGTAAGTTTCTATGCTCTGGTTTTTATAATCTCAGAATTAAATTCGTTAGCCAGAAAGCATTATAAAATCCTCGATTTCTATAAACTATACTATTTTTTATATTATTTATTTTTTTATACGAGTAAATTTTGATTTGAAAATTTCACAATTTCCTTGTATTAAGTTATAATACTGCTGAATTCATTTTTATAATTCATGATACTTATTACAAGTACGTGAATTCTAACAAGAGCTTTCAAATTATACGTTCGTCATCTCAAAATAGTTGATTCAATATTACGAGGCTACCTGGTATTAATTCTAAATCTGCCACAATAACCCACTGTTTGTAAAGTGATCTCTTACGAATCTGTTTGTTATTTTTCAAGATTCATGCAAAAATGTTATATGGTTTAATTCATTTGCTGAGATATGCTGTGAGATTTGTAACTGGTTTCGAGTCGCTCAATCGTAAACCCTTCTGCAAATATTGCAAATTTGATGACAGTATTTTTGAATTAAAACATTTTTTAATACATCCCTCTCTCCTTCTCTCTCTTTTCTCTTTGTAGCCTATAAATGCTGCATATCATTTTACTGTCTTTAGCTATTAAAATATCTCCCTCTTTGTTGCTGTAGAATATCGGTTAGGCAGCTTTCTGTGGTCTGGTTTTTATGATCTCAAAACTAAATTAGTTAGCTAGAAAGCAATACATATAGTCCTGGATTTCTATAAACTATATTATTTTTGTATTTTTCATATCACTAAATTTTGATTTAAGAGTTTCAAAAAGTAGATGTTCATGCCATCACTGTATCATTTTTTTCTAATGTTTGATTCACAGTTTCCTTACATTAGATTTTAATTCTGCTGAATTTGTTCTTATCATACATGATACTTTATTGCAAGTACTTAAACTCTAACAAGAGCTTTTAAATGATACGTTTTTCATCTCAAAACAGTTGATTCAATATTAAGAGGCTACCTGGTATTAATTCTAAATATGTCACAGTAACCAACTGTTTGTAAAAAATAATAGAATCTGTTGTTAGTTTTCAATATTCATAAAAAATTGTATATGATTTAATTCATTTTCTGAGATATGCCTACACATGATGCATATGATTTACTGTCTGTATCTATTAATATATCTCCCTCTTTGTCCAATTGTTCTGGAAGGTTATAAATTATAATCCACACGTCTAAACTCGTTTCAAATAAAACGTTTTTGCAGCCTAAAAAATGTAATTTGTAATTGAAAAATAACCTTGAAGTTTACAAATAAAATTGGGCAGTACAATTTGATGAAGTCATCAAGAATATTCCGGGAACATAGCACGCACCATAAATCTGTAGAATATCGGTAATAAATACGTAAACAGTTCCAGAAGATTCAATATTATAGAAAAAATTTTTGACCTGAATTAAAGTATTTAGGTAGAAAGCAATATATCATTCTCGATTTCTATAAACTATATTAATTTTTGTATTTCTTTATTTTCATTTGGCTAAATTTTGATTTAAAAGTTCTAGAAAGTAGATGTTAACTGATTACTGTTTCATTTTTTCCGAAGTTTAATTCACAGTTTCCTTGTATTAAATTTGAATACTGCTGAATTTATTTATTAATAATCATTTACAATGCTTTATTTTAATGTTTCAAGCAAGCAAATTGAATCTTTTTAACAGATTACTCTATTATGTAACTCATTTATTTTTATAAATTCTAGCAAGAGCTTTCAACTTGTATTTTCTTCATGTTAAAATGGTTTATTAGTTACAGTGATCAACTGTATGTAAAAGGACCTCTTAATAATCTGTTGGTATTTTTCGAGTCGCTCAATCGCAATATTACAAATCTTACAATAATCATTTTTTGAATTAAAACATTTTTTAATACATATTTCTCTCTCTCTCTCTCTTTCTCCCAAAACTATACATGCTGCATATTATTTAAGATGTTTATCTATTAATATATACCCTCTTGGTCGAAATATTCTGAAAGCTTCTAAATTATAATCGACACGTCTAGACACGTTTGAAATATAACGTTTTTGCAGCCTAAAAATATAATGCTTCATTAACAATAACCTTGAAGTTTATTTACAAAAAATTGCGTACTACAAACTTGACAAAGTTATTAAGAATATTCTAGAAACAAGGCACGAACCACTACTGCTGTATGATATCGGTAAGGTAGGTTTCTGTAGTCTCTGATAATAATATATATCTACCTTTTTGTTTCAGAAGATTTAGCATTATAGAACATAATGTTAACGCTGAATTAAATCATTCTCGTTTTTCTATGGCCTGTATTACAGAGTAGCCTTAGCAGATGGTTGAACACATTTTAAAATCTTTTATTATAATAATTTTTTGCATTCTTTAAAACTTTTATTTTTAATCCTTAGCATGTAGAGGACAAAAAACTGATCTTTCTAAATGAGAGCTGAAAAGTGAGCATATATCTGTGGATAAAAAAGGCATGTGGCCTCAGCTCGAAAGCCGTTGTATGACATAAGGAGCGGTAAGCGCCGTACAGTGTAGTTTTGATATTTATTTTTTAAAGTTATTAAACGTCCATGAAAGGTCTGGAATTAAATTCATGCTGTTTATAATCTCTCTCTCTCTTTCGAGTCTCGAAATTGTTTGTTGTATCTCATTACATATACCACGTCGAGAGTTTGACGGACCTAGCATATAGCACAAGAATGAACATCAAGCTTTGTCGCTTGACTACGAAAGCGAACTTTTGCGAGCTGCAAAAGAAGTGATCTGTAGAGAACGAAAGCATAGGATAATGAAATGTGTGCAGCCTTAGACTGCCGATGCGTGAATGTTTCTGTGAGTTTAAACGCGTGTGGCTATTATCTCTAGTCCTCACTACTTGATATCAGAATAGAGCGACAAGGATCCCTGAGCATTCGATCTACCATCAGGAATACTTGTATTATGATTTTAGATACCTTTCTTGCCTAAACCATTCGATTTACTTTAAATATTTTTCAACTCTAACTTTCTGGAAGATTCTAGAGTACAGAAGAATGTTTTTCACAGACAGGAATTTTTAGTCGAAAGTATCATCTATCAGGAAGCAATAAATTAAAATGATAGTCAAAACGGAATGCCATACGTAGCTCTCCATATCAAATGTCACCTATACACCTGCATCTTTTGCTTGTTTTTCGTGTATTTGACCTTCGCATAATTGCACAATATGTCATCGGAATGTTCTAGAAGCCTGTGATATAACAACATTTTTACTGCCTTCCGAAAACGGCCCACAGTTCCACCTCTTCAAGGCAATTCTTGTTGCTCCTTGTTTCTCACACAAATTTTGAAATCATAGCCAAGTTGTTGTATGACGTTCTGAATCTTCGCCATATTACGTACAACATGTATATTTCGGTTCAAAATAAATTAGCAGATGGTTAATATTACATCGCAAAAACCTGGATGTAAGCAGATTATATTTTTAAGTTCGCATTTTGTACATAAAATATGGATGAAAATATTAAAATAAAATATAATTATGTGCCTTAGAATAAAATATATTCAAAAAAAATATACAACAATTCTTTTAGTAAAGCTCTTACTTATTGGAAAAATTATTATCATTTCGATATAGAACCTAAAATACTTCTAATCAATTTTGGTTAAAAAATTGTTGTTTCTTATCAGATATTCCATTCAAAATAACCTTTTTTTTTAACAATTTCTAAAAAGAATTTTCCAATCAAATAATTTTTTTATCTTTTAAAAGTAAGTTTTTCTCAAACTTCAAAATTTTTTAGGAATAACTTTTTGATAATAATTTGGCAAATACGTCAGTTTTATTAAAATGAATTGTTTGAATCTGTGCAACTTCAAAACGTCGCATCTCATAAAAAAGTATGCAACACAAGGTTTTATTTTTTATAATTTTGTTATTAAATTGTTTATTTTCGAAATATATTGATTAATTAGTTCAATCATCCCTTAGTCAAAAAATAAATGTTCGTTAAAAAATTATATTTTACAATTATTTAAAAAGTATAATTAATTTGTTATGCAAGGTCACCCTTTTACCAAGTTGTGTAGCTCACAGCCTTTATCCAGATTCTTTTCACGCGTCCATGTAGTTTTCAGCCGCAGCACGATTCCAAGATTTTTTACCGTGTTTTCAGCATCAATGATTAATCGAGTGGTTAGAAATAAGTTTCGTTAGTTTAGACTCTAGAATATAGATTATTGAATCCCCGCAGCGAACGTCTGATTTTTCGAAGCGTTAAAAATATGCGATTAGTATAAGTTGTAATTGTGTGTGTTAATGTGTTTAAATAAATATATAAGTGATAAGACAATAATATTACAAATTTAAAAAAGAATTTTTTATTTTTTATTAATACAAAATGCCTACCTTTTTAGTCTATAAACACTTCCTTGACTGTCTTCGAAATTTTAATGTTGAAGTGTTGAATGGGTCACAAATTTGTCTGTAGCAGTTTTGTTGGTGCAGTCTACTATCGGCGAGAAAATTCGAGTCCTCTGGCTTTGACGTTGAATATGTATGTGAAAAAATGGTAGGTTAATGAAAGAGGTATCATTTTAAATGTGCAAATGTTGTACGTTAATGAGCCGAAAAGTAATATTCCAAAAAATTATTTGTAGCTTACAGATCTGAAAATACGATGAAAAGTGAGGAAATTTGATAGCTTTTAAAAACAGTGAACTTTGAAGCATAGTTTTTTATTGAAAAAATAATATGAAAAATCTGAAAACATGCATAGTGGTACATTCAACATTTCTGAACAGATTGTCGTCGAAAAATTTGCAAAATATGAATAATTGTTCGTTTTTTGTGAATAAAAATGCGACCGCACTATCTTCAGTTCTAATGAAGATAATGAAGTGATTTAAATTGCAGGTAGTTAGTTGAACTATCTGTAATAATTTACAATTTGAAGGTAGTATGTGTTTCTTGTTGTTTTCGTACAAATTGGGATATTTGAAGTCAGTTTTTTATATAGGAAAGCAAGTGCGAGAGCCCAGCGTGGTGCCGTTTTTTCAGGGGATCGTCCTCGGTTTTCCTCAGCCCGACCTACCCAACTTGTGCCTCCTGGCCTCACTCTGGCCTTTAAGCCCTTTCCCTATGTTGAGGAAAACCGAGGCCGATCCCCTGAAAAAACGGAACCACGCTGGGCTTTCGCACTTGCTTTCCTGTATAAAAAACTGACTTCAAATATCGCAATTTGTACGAAGACAACAAGAAGCACATACTTCCTTCAAATTGTAAATTATTACAGATAGTTCAACTAACTACCTGCAATTTAAATCACTTCATTATCTTCATTAGAACTGGAGATAGTGCGGTCGCATTTTTATTCACAAAAAACGAACAATTATATATATTTTGCTCATTTTTCGACGACAATCTGTTCAGAAATGTGTAATGTACCACCATGAATTTTTTCCGATATTTCCCATTATTTTTTCTATAAAAAACTATGCTTCAAAGTTCACTGTTTTTAGAAGTTATCGAATTTCCTTACTTTTCATCAGATTTTCAGATCTGTAAGCTACAAATAATTTTTTGGAATGTTACTGTTCGGCTCATTAACGTACAACATTTGCACCTTTAAAATGAGACATTTTTCATTAACCTACCATTTTTTCTTCACGTACTTATTCAACATCAAGTCAGAGGACTCGACTTTTCTCGCCGATAGTAGCAGTGCTTCACATGCTTGTCTATAGATGCTTTGTTGATTTTGGCTGAAAAAGCTTCATTCACTATGATTGACGCTTTTTAAGACGACGAGCCAATGAAAATGAATTCAATGCGATGGATCGGCGGGATCTCGCGACCTTTGGGTGGACGGAGCGACTGAATCACGACTTGCTAGAGTGCTACGATGCAAGTGTGGCCCCTGAACGGGGTTACATGGCACGGCTGCATGCTCTGTGGTGCGAGAAACACCTGGAGCTATCGCAATTTTCGCAGCAACGTCTGCGAAACCATGATGAACTACTCCGAAAAAGGGGCTATGTAAGCGGAACGCCTACTCTACCACAGCTAGAACAAGCCGGCAACAGAGAAAGAGACGCGACACTATGACCAACTGCGGGCAGGCATCCAATAGACGAAGAGCGATGCTTTATGACCCGGAGAAACATCAACACCAAGGTTTCTCTCAAGCCTAAAGATCTGGCTGAAATGGATGACGAGCTTCGTGGACATTTTTCCGGAGAATCCGACATCTGGGCTATCAATTATTGTGTGCATATTGCAGCGAGAGCTTCGGCCGATGCGAACCGTAAAACAAAACCAACGGTTGATCATAATACCAAAAGATGAATGCATCAACTTGCTATAAAGATAGGCTGGGCAAGACAGTACGCGTCCCGCATTCAGTGTGTGATTGACTACATCACATCTGGCAGGAACTTTACCGCCAAGGTTCGAAAGTTCGCCCGCGAACTCCGGACTCGTTATCACACACTTAACAAGTCAAAGCTGCTGACTATCAGGCAGCATATTGTTGAGAGAAGACGGATACTATCTGACGGTGGAAGAAGTTTTCTACAACCCATCAGCATTTGGCCCGTATTTTCACCTCATATTCAAAGTCGGAAGAGCCGATTCCGGAGTGGTTGGTGGAAGGACGCACAATACTCCTGCCGAAAATAGACAACTTAGCTGACCCGAAGAATTACAGGTCAATCACTTGTCTGAACACACTTTATAAGATATTCACAGCTATCCTAAATGATAGGATTGTTCGGACAATTGATGGCCTGGATTGATTATCGGAAAGCTTTCGATTCGACCTCCCATAGACTCATCATATATCTTTTGGAAATTGTAAAGGTTCATCCGCAAATAGTTAGGTGCATAGAGAGATTGATGCCGTTTTGAAAAACCAGACTTACTATCTCATCTGGAAAAAATCGTGTGACAAATAACAAGGTCACCTTTCAGAGAGGTGTTTTTCAGGGCGACACCATGAGCCCACTTCTCTTTTGTCTTACATTATTGCCACTATCTCTAGCACTTCGCCATTCCGACGGGTACTTTTGCGGCAAACCTGCAGATCAAAGATGCAAGGTAACTCATGTATTTTACATGGACGATGTTAAGATCTATGCTAAAAACAAAGAGCAACTACATCTAGCTCCAGGGATTGTCGAACGATATACTAAGGAAATTGGCATGGAATTGGGGTTAGACAAATGCGCCAAGGTTTATTTGAAGCCAGGAAAACCTAATGGCATCCCTGAAGATCCTGAGCTCGTTGATAGAAGCGCTATACGACACCTTTGCGCTGGAGAGACTTATACATACCTGAGTGTGCCACAGAGCCGCATTCAGGATGTGACATCTATAAAGGATACTCTTCGAAGCAGATACAAACGTCTCATCCGTCAGATTTGGTCTTCCGGACTGTCGGCGAGGAACAAAGTATCTGTAATGAACATGCTTTCCACTCCCGATAGTACTCTATTCATTTGGAGTAGTTCCATGGACGAAGAACAAGCTCCGATACCTTGATATCGGGACAAGAAAGGTTATGCACATGAACAAATGCATGCATGTTAATTCTTCCGTTCCGGGAATGTACATCTCACGCCGTCAAGTTGGTCGCAGAATATTGAGTCTTGAATGTCTTCAGAACAGGATTATTCTGGGTACAGCACATAGAGTTGCGAATGGAAGAGACACTCTTCTTAAAATGGTCAGAAATCACGAATAAGTGGACAAAGGAGCGTTTCTGTACCAAGCAGCGGAGGAGGCTGCTGAAACACTGGGACTTAACTTCAGTATTAGGGGTGAGCAAAATGCATCAAATCTTATCTATCTCGAGTACTCACTCCTGAAAGCCCGGATTAAGAAAGCACAAGAAAAAAACTTTCGTGAACAGCTCCTCGATAAGAGAATGCACGGTATCTTCCATAGAAATGTGAAGGATCAGTCAATGTCTTGTAAGCTAACGTTTGCTTTCCTTAAATCGACGGTGTCATTTGCACCTTAACATACCGTCGCCACATTTTGAGCCAAGACATACATTCCTGATATTAGCTGCAGGGCGTGCCATGCACACCCCAAGAATTTAGGTCACATGCTATCTAGCTGTCCAACTCACGCGGGAACGACCTGCATTCAAAGGCACAATGCGGCACTAAGAGTACTTTATTACCATCTCTGTCACTCTTACGGTATTAACCTTAATATCGCTCATCTAAATGCTCTTAGGGAAATCGAGTCAACTGTAGAGAATGAGAGTCGGATGAGACGTTTGTATCTGCTTCGGAGAGTATCCTTTATAGATGTCACATCCTGAATGCGGCTCTGTGGCACGCCCAGGTATGTATAAGTCTCTCCAGCGCAAAGGTGTCGTATGGCGCTTCTATCAACGAGCTCAGGATCTTCAGGGATGCCATTAAGTTTTCCTCGCTTCAAATAAACCTTGGCGCATTTGTCTAACCCAAATTCCATTCCAATTTCCTTAGTATATCGTTCGACAATCCCCAGAGCTAGATGCAGTTGCTCTCTGCTTTTAGCATAGATCTTAAGATCGTCCATGTAAAATACATGAATGACCTTGTACTTTTGATCTGCAGGTTTGCCGCACAAGTACCCGTCGGAATGGCGTAGTGCTAGAGATAGTGGCAATAATGTAAGGCAAATGAGGAGTGGGCTCATGGTGTCGCCCT
>NC_046659.1:17838315-17839070 GCF_010883055.1 Belonocnema kinseyi | reverse complement strand
CGAACCGAATACATATATATATATATATATATATATATCATTCTTTTTCTTTTTAGGATTTTAATGATTTTAATATATTTTTAAAATATTTCAGGGATTTTGCAGTTGAGGCTCATGGTTTGAAAGGATTTCAAATACTTTAAAAAAGTTTTTAACATTTTGAGGCATTTTGAATCCGAAAAACAAGTTTTTGCGAATGTGTCTGTCTGTTTGTTTGGTAGTTAGTGAGCCTGTAGATTTTTAATTTGTTAGCACGATAAGTTTCGAAAGAATTGATAGACTGGATTGACCTTTGGTAAACTCTTTAAGTGTCTTAAATTGGAGGTCAAGCTCGTTAGTCAGCCATTTTAGATAAATATACAAAAAATTAGAGCATTTTCAACATTTTTGAGACGTTTTTTGAAATATAAAAATCCTACTACGGTTATCAAAATTTCGAAAAATGGAGCAATTTATCCTTATGACTTCTTTTGATGATAAAAAAATTACCAGAGTTATATCATTTACAAAATTCTAAAAATCAAACGAAAATGAACACTTTAGGCCAAAGAACGCACGATATGAAAAACTCAAGGAGAAAAAAACGTTAAATTTGGAACACCCTACAAGATTATTATAAAAACTTTTTTAATTTTTCTGGAAAATCGAAAATTCTAATTTTAATTGCACAAAAAATAATTAAAAATTCAATTTTTCATTTCTGCTGTTGAAGGTTAGTGAACTTATCGGAATAAAACACCAACCAGCTATGACTC
>NC_046659.1:17834072-17838305 GCF_010883055.1 Belonocnema kinseyi | reverse complement strand
TCGAAGTTCGCGGGTACTATTGTTGTAACTATACTCTCCACCCTAGACGCTTTGAGAGATTTAAAAAATTTTTGAGATCACTTATTTTCAAGATTCAAAAATTCTCTGTACGGTTATTCATAGTGCTTAAGAAGATGAACATTTTCTCCTAATGACTGTTTTCGATCCAAAAAAACTTACTTTTTGAAGGTCCTACAAGATTATCATAACTTTTTAAATTTTTGAACAATTAAAATTGCTAATTTTGACGGCACAAAAAATAATAAAAAATGATAAATTCCAATTTTGCGATCACATCCTGCAAGATACGGCAAAAGATGAATGGATGAAAATAGTGCACTCAAAAAAGATCTGCAAATTTTTTATTATTCACGTTTTGATAGGACGCCCAGTTTTTATTTTATTCGTAAAAAACAGCATTAGAATAGAAAAATTTAATTTTTAGACAAACGACACAAGATACAAAAAAAATGAAGAGGCAAATTTTGTTCGCCCAAAAAATTTTGCATTTAAAACAGATCTACAAAGTAATAATAACACAAAGTATTAATAACGGGCGCTACAATAACATTTTAACGAATCAAATTGTTCGCCTAAATTATATCTAAAAATTTACTTTGGAGTCACTTTACGCTAGGATGCATATTTTTATATTAAATCGTAACAAATAACATTAAAAATAAAAAAATTGAATTTATGACAAAACGACACAAGTTGCAATACAATGTTTGATAACAAATATTTTGTTGTATACGATGCGCACTTTTTTTCATTAAAAAAAGAAAAGAAAAGAAAAATCGAATATTTCAATACCAATACATATTATGAATTATAACATCAAATTATGAATTGTAATAATATATTCAAATTATAGCTTTTCATGGTAGCTGAGTATAAATATTAGTGGAAAATAAGGTTGAGATATTAATTTAATCATAAAAAATATAATTTCTATATTATTTTGCAATATCTGAATAAGCAGTACCAACCCGAGGTGCAGGAATAAATATAATATGCATTTGATATATTGAACAGTGTACAAAAGTTCACAAAATTTCTTCCTCCGTTTTTTCGTAAATTGTACCGTTTGTCTAAAAATTTAATTTTTCTATTTTTAATGTTGTTTTTTAGGCATAACACAAAACTACGCGTCCTATCAAGAAGTTAATAATACATTTTTTTAGGTCTTTGTTGGGCAAACCATTTATGCCTATTCATATTTTGTTGTATCTTGCATAGTTTGACAACAAAATGGTATTTTTTATAATTTTTTACGCAATTAAAAATAAATTGTTAATCTTTTTAAATATTATGAATATCCGCACATGAAATTTTCGAATTAAAAAAAAGTGGTCTCAAAAATGTTAAAAATGCGCTCACTTTTTGAATTTGTATCCCAAATGGTTGGCCAACTAACTTCACCTTTAGTTTAGGACACTAAAAGAGTGTACCAAAGTCTAATCCAATCTGTCCATTCTTGTGAAAGTTATCATGCTAAAAGCTACAAATCCACAGACCCACAGTTTTCATAAAAACCTGTTTTTCGGATTCAGGGGGTCTCAAAACGTGGAAATTCGACAAAAACGAGGGGAGCGGGTCAAACCTTACACAAATATAATACATTCTCTGATGAAAATGTAAAAATAAGCGGATCAGAAAGGCTTTGGCACAATTTTTTAGGATTCTAAAAAAATGAATGAGTTCTTTATAACCAATGGTTATGGTTTTATCCATCGCAAATAATATCAAAAAATCTAATATTCATGTTTTACGCTAAACGACAACAGATACGTGAAAAAAGTTTAGAAGAAGAATTTCTTTCAGCTATTCACATCTAAAATGAATAAGTCGATAATTCAAATTTTAAGTCCAACGCCAACAGATAGTACAAAAATTTAAAGAGTAATTGTAGCTTTTTAAAAGACCCATAATCTAAAATACTAAGAAAAAAATGCAAAATTCAACTTTAAAAACAAACCACGCAAAATGCGGTAAATAGTTTTAAGAAGAAATTATATCATTTAAAAAGTGCTAAAAAAAATCTTTGAAACATTTTTTAATAGACATTTTTATTTTGGTTTTAATTATCGAAATTAATAAGTAAAAATCGAATATTGCGCTAAAAGACGCGAGATGTGTGAAAAGTTTAAAAGAAGGCATGTAGAGGAGTTTTTTTAAACATTACAAATGCTACGAAACAAATATCTGTTTTTAGCATAACAACGCGAGATAAAGAAGAGAGTCTAAAAAGGGATTGCATTTTTTTATGTTGAAGTAGCTCAGAAAATAAATATATGCCGAAAATCGAGAACAGAATTACGTAACAAATTCAAAATATGAATCTGCATGAAAAACTGGGATTTAAACGAGATGTTTTTTCTAAAGTTTCAAACAAGCATTCTGAGCGCAAGGAAGAAATATCAGAGTGGAAAGAAGAAATATCCCCCAGGCACGGTCAAACTTGCGAGCCGCGCGCGATGAGAATGTCCCCACGCGGCGGGCAGATTTTTTTCTAAGAACATGCCACCTACATAATTCAAAAGTAAACTGAGACAAAGCACTTATCTGGCCAAAAAAGTTGGTCATCCCAAAAAATTATCAAGGAGATAATTTTAGGGGCAATGCTTGTTAAAAATTCCTAAAAGAAACTGACAAAATCTTTGATACCGCAGTTTATAAGAAAGTGGGATGTATGCGAATTTTGTCTCCTATTTTTGACATCAAGGCCATGAATGAGATTGTAAACTGATGCTTTCCTATAAAGGAGGATGGACCTGATTTAGACATATTTTTCGAGGAACTACATAAGGCTTTTAAAGGTAATGAGGTTTCCTGAACTCTAAAAATTCGCGTAGCTTTGAAACATCAAATATTGCCTGCAATTCTTATGGAAGCAAGGGTTGGAGTGTCGTTTAGAGCAAACTGGTAAATCAATCTACCTTGAATTTTTTTAATTCTGGAGACAATGCAGCATCAACTTCATTGAAAGCCCCAGGTATTCAACAAGCATGATGAAGACAGTCATTGAGTTCTCCTCATCGAATATTTAAATTAAAATCAGTTCTTAGTTAAAATCAAAAATTATAAAATTAGGTTATATTGCAGAATAGGGGCGTTACCTGTCACCTGATTTGGCTGGAAAACTACTACCAATTCACCAAAATTCACTTTTTTGTATTTTCCAATCTGTCCTACGTGTCATGCTGTGCTCAGAAAGTGAAAAAATTAAATCCATTTTTAATAAAATAAAAAATGTTCTTAAAAAGCTATTACAAGAAGTACTCGATGGACACTTTTTCCGTTCCCCTTAAACGATTAAATAACAACCGCATGGTCCTACTGGGAGCAACCAGTAATATTTTGACTCTATTTATTTGACGCTGTACGTTGTTTTCATGTGGGCGCTCAATGCAATCGATAGTCAACAACCAAACTAGTGACCAAATGCTCAGGCGAATACATGCGCTTTTAAAAAGACTTCGGCTGCAGATGATGGTGGACTTTCGAGATTGAAAACAAACAAACATAATTTTAAACACGTTAGGCATTGCCAAGGCTTATTGTGAGTTCGGGGTAATTGGGGGAAACAGGGCTTTTAGGTATGCAAAAAATCCTACACAGGTACACGGAAAGAACAATCTAGACATTAGATGACAACAAATTTTAGAACGTTCATGTGAACGACAAAAAATTATTTTCTTTTACGATTTTTTTGCTGTGATTTCCGTAGATTCGATAGAAAAGTCGACTAAAAAGTGGATAAAGTTAATATATATTTAAGAGAGTAACAAGTCTAACCGTTCGGAATCAACACCAGACGAAATTTTTTGGTGTTGAGAAACCTCGCTCCAACCCCTAAGAACCACCCGTATGATAAACGATATTTGAAATTGGTAAAATCTACAAAAACAAACAGCCGGAAGATAATAAAAAGCTATGTGTTTAACGTTCTGAAAAATTACGACATTTGTTCCCCCGAATAATGCTGGTGGCAAGAAACCTCACTCGAAACCCGAAAACACACCCCTAATTAATAAATTACCAAAATTCTAGGAAATGTCCAATTCAGTTCAAAGGTAATACATTTGCGATCATTTAATAGCCTAGAATATTAATAAAAAGCATCACTTTAATTATGGTAGTGACAGAACATCTCGGTCGGATACCAAAAAACCACCCCTAATGAAATCCAATTCTTGTAAATTCGGAAAATCGACAAAAACAGCCAAAGGC
>NC_046659.1:17826858-17833972 GCF_010883055.1 Belonocnema kinseyi | reverse complement strand
AAAAACCTCGCTCGGAAACCGAAAACCCACCCCTAATTAATAAATTACCAAAATTCTAGGAAATGTCCAATTCAATTCAAAGGTAATACATTTGCGATCATTTAATAACCTAGAATATTAATAAAAAGCATCACTTTAATTGTGGTAGTGACGGAACATCTCGGTCGGATATCTAAGAACCACCCCTAATGAAATCCAATTCTTGTAAATTCGGAAAATCGACCAAAACAGCCAAAGGGTAATAAAAACTTGGATGTTTAACGTCCTAAAAAATGACCCCTTTGTTCCCCGGATTAATGCTGGTGGCAAGAAACCTCGCTCGGAAACCGAAAACACACCCCCAATTAATAAGTTCCCAAAATTCAAGGAAATGTCTAATTCAGTTCAAATGTAATACATTTACGATCATTTAATAGCCTAGAAAATTAATAAAAAGCATCCCTTTAATTATGGTAGTGGCAGAACATCTCGGTCGGACACCAAAAAACCACCCCTAATGAAATCAAATTTTTGAAATTTCGGAAAATCGACAAAAACAGCCAAAGGCTAATAAAAAGTTGGGTGTTTAACGTCCTGAAAAATTCCCCCTTTTGTTCCTTCGACTAATGCTGGTGGCAAAAAACCTCGCTCGGAAACCGAAAACCCACCCCTGATTAATAAGTTTGCAAAATTCAAGGAAATTTCCAATTAAATTCGAAGTTAATACATTTACGATCATTTAATAGCCTAGAAAATTAATAAAAAGCATCCCTTTAATTATGGTAGTGGCAGAACATCTCGGTCGGACACCAAAAAACAACCCCTAATGAAATCAAATTTTTGAAATTTCGGAAAGTCGACAAAAACAGCCAAAGGCTAATAAAAAGTTGGGTGTTTAACGTCCTGAAAAATTCCCCCTTTTGTTCCTTCGACTAATTCTGGTGGCAAAAAACCTCGCTCGGAAACCGAAAACCCAGCCCTGATTAATAAGTTCGCAAAATTCAAGGAAATTTCTAAATTAAATTCGAAGTTAATACATATACGATCACTTAATAGCCTAGAAAATTCATAAAAAGCATTCCCCTAGTTATGGTAGTGGCAGATCATCTTGTTCGGATAGCAAAAAAACCACCCCTAATGAAATCCAATTTTTTAAAATTCGAAAAATCGACAAAAACAGCCAGAGGGTAATAAAAATTTGGTTGTTCAACGTCCTAAAAAATTCAATTTTTTGTTCCCCCGAATAATGCTGGTGGCAAGAAACCTCGCTCGGAAACCGAAAACCCACCCCTAATTAATATGTTCCACAAATTCTAGGAAATGTCCAAATCAGTTCAAAGTTTCATTCAATAGCCTAGAAAATTAATAAAAAGCATCCCCCTAATCATGGTAATAAATGGAAATAAATCTATATAGAACTGAAATTCAAAAACGGCGGCAACAGGCCCTTAAAAAAATTAAATAATCAAAAGTTGTAATTATCGAAAGTAAAATATAATCTTTAAAACAAACATGTAAACTTCTTGTCTTTCCCTTCAATTTCTCAATTTCAAATTATTCTGTGTCAATAGAAGTGGTTTTTCGATTTCCGAGCGAGATTTCTTGCTACCAGCATTGGTCGGGGGAACAAAAGGGGAAATGTTTCAGGACGTTAAACACCCAACTTTTTATTACCCTTTGGCTGTTTTTGTCGATTTTCCTAATTTAAAAAAATTGGATTTCATTAGGGGTGGTTTTTTGGTATCCGACAAAGATGTTCTGCCACTACCATAATTAAAGGAATGCTTTTTATTAAATTTCTAGCCTATTAAATGATCGGAAATGTATTACCTTTGAAATGAATTGGACATTTCCTTAAATTTTGAGAACTTATTAATTAGGGGTGGGTTTTCGGTTTCCGAGCGAGGTTTCTTGCCACCAGCATTAGTCGAAGGAACAAAAGGAGGAATTTTCAGGATGTTAAACACCCAACTTTTTATTACCCTTTGGCTGTTTTTGTTGATTTTCCGAATTTTCAAAAATTGTATTTCATTAGGGGTGGTTTTTTTGTATCCAACCGAGACGTTCTGCCACTACCATAATTAGGGGGATGCTTTTTATTAATTTTGTAGGCTATGAAATGATCGTAAATGTATTACCTTTGAACTGAATTGGACATTTCCTAGAATTTTGGGAACTTATAAATTAAAGGTGGGTTTTCGATTCCCGAGCGAGGTGTCATGCCACGAGCATTATTCGGGGGAACGAAAGAAGTAATTTTTCAGGACGTTAATTAAACACCCAACTTTCCATTACCCTTTGACTGTTTTTGTCGATTTTCCGAATTTTCAAAAATTGGATTGCATAATCATATTATCATTTCCGAATACTCAACTTTGGATAGCTCTAAGTCACTGAAAATAAATTATGAAAATTCTGAAAAAAATATATGGCTTTGTTGGTCCTTTTTGTGTACAATGGTGAAATTAAGAGCCAAAAAAAAATCATTTGTTGATAAGTTGTTAACAAAAACGCAGGAAGGTGTCATCTGCGAAACTAAGAAACGTACAGAGATGATTCTTAAAGCAAATTATACATTTTTGGCTTTTCATAGTCTTTTATGTATTTTCTACAAGAAAAAAGTCGCACTTGGATGCATAAAAAAATTATTTTCTTCTGGAAAAAATACAAAAGACTTTAAGATAATCGAACCCATTGCATCCCATTTTTTGCATGAGGACTTAGGGACTGTGTAAAATACATACAACACTGTGAAAAGCCAAAAATTAACAATTTTCTTCAAGAATCATCTCTGTACGTTCCTTAGATTCGGAGATGACACCCCTGCGTTTTTGTTAACAACTTATTAACAAGTAATTATTTTTGGCTTTAAATTTAATCATTTTGCACAGAAAGGATCAACGAAGCCATATATTTTTTCAGAATGTTCATCATTTATTTCCAGTGACTTAGAGCTATTCAAAGTTGAGTATTCGGAAATGATAATATGATTATGGTACTTTTTCACTTTTCATTCGCCAGGAAATAATCGCTAATAATGTGAACATTTTGAAACTCTGTATCAGTATTGGCAAAACCTTCAACTGTAACATGCATGTTGTCTCTTATTTTTAGAATTTTTTCCTGCTATGATTTTCTCGAAAATCTGTACAAAAATCGAGGTGCCTATATTTTTTGCACAGATAATAGTGCAGGGGTCGGCAAACTTTTTGCTCAGTTTTCAGGTATGGCCAGGCCAGCCCCGACTTAATTTTTTCTACTACTTTTTGGTATATTTATGGACCTCAGTGTGAGTGAGCTTACTCCAGAAGGGGTCTTTTGTCTACAGACATGTCAAAGTAAGGAACTTTAAAAACTTAATTTTTCAGCTAGCGATTTGAAAATAGCATAATCAGCATCTACGATTTTTTTCGATTCCAATTATATATTACTTGCCTAAAAAAGTTGAATATTTGACGGAGTTAAATATCAAGAAAGTTCAGCTTAATATTCAATCTAATACCCAATATTTCTTAAATTTTCAACCTTTATAGACAAATTACATGTCTTTGGAATCGGAAAAATACGTAGATTCCAAATATATGACTTGCAAATCACTGATTGCAAAATTGAGAAGGTTTTGATCTCAAAGTTGTTCCCATTTTCCAACAAAGGAAACCTGAAAAAAAGGTTGGTCTGTCCAAGCTTGCAAGTACCTGACCAGAAAGTAGGTCGTTGGTCAGCCCGGTCAGGGTAGCCTGACTTGATCAGGAACATGCCGACCACTGAACTAGTGGGATCTTTGCAAAAGAGTTTCGTACGTTTAGGGCAATAGGTTATGTCCTGCTTAAAACTCAGGAAACCTTAAGAAATAAATCATGAGGCGCCTGATACATTGTCCATGCGTTAATAAAGTCCGGCCGACGAAAAATTATATATTCTTCCGGCTACCTGACAGTCTGCTGTAGGCGGATAAATTAACTTAAATGAATTCGTTTAGCTAGACGAACATGTATTCGCAGCCAAAAGTCCAGCTGTCCTCGGACGTAAGTAAACCGGACTGGCCGGCCGAAAATCGTTCATCTGAAAACCCGCGGGTACGAGGGTGGATTACCACGAACCCTTTTCAGTCTTGTTTCTTTAATAACGTGCTAAATAGCCAGTGGTAATTTCTTTCAAAATGACAGAAGTTATGCCGGAAAGCGGAAAAAAGCTTACCTGCGAAGCTAACTTCTCTTGCTCTTCCGCATATTTACCCCAATCGACTTTCACTGAAGACATTTTGACATAAATGTTGATCAACAAAATATTTCTATGACGAAAGTGACAATAAACTCATATATTTGGGACAAATATGTAGCAAAATGGTTATTTTTGCACCAAAACAACATAAGAGAGATCTTGTTAACTGTCGAGGTTACAGGGCAGGGGTGCTAATTATGAGTACGGCACTCTACTATGAAGGTACAGTTCCATGAGGGCAGAAAATGTCGGCGTTACAGTAGAAATTAATGAGAGTGAAAGAGATAGAAAGATGTATTTATCTCTTTCACTCTCATAAGTTTCTGCTTTACACCGACGTTTTCTGCCTTCATGGGACTGCACCGTGATCCAACTAAGCATGGTCCCGCCAGGCGTAAGTAAAAAAAAAGTCAACCAATGAGGCGGCATCCTAGGCTGTCCGACTAAGGTACTATATTAGATGGGAATGTGCAAGCTGCCATGCTGGTTCCCCGCCAAATTCAAAATCGCTAAACTGATATCGAATTAAATACACTTACATGATATAGATTATTCATTTTTGAATTATACTGAAGCATTGTTATCAAAACATGAACTATAAATAAAATTACGTGATATAATATATGAAATATCTAAATTCGACTAAATGATTTTTTAACCCACACATTTGCCAAAAAGTAGCTCTTGCAAAAATTATGTTTGCAAACGAAGTTTTACGCTTTTTATAAATAGGCGTGCGCTAAAATTATAATCATATGATTTTTTAAATGAATATTGAAAAAATAATAAAATAATAATAGACTATAGTTCAAACATTAATACAATACTTTTTCAAGAGTTTATTATGATAGCTATTTATATTTCACATCATACGTCCTTTTTATTTGCATGGGTTAATGGCATGTGATACTTAGAAAATTGTCGATTTTACCAGTTTAAGGTTCCCCCAGCTTTTTTTCTAGAATAATAAATATTTTGTCTTAAAAACTTGGGGAATGATAGCGAACATGCTAACGGACGTCTCCATAAACTTTTTTGTGTTTTTTTATCAAAAAATTTTTGATATTGCTAACAACGTGCGTGTATATTTCGAGGTTATGTGTATTACAATTTACCCGAGCGTTACTTTCAAACTAGACAATATTTTTGGCCGAAAACTTTGGAATTACAAATAAACATAGTAACTAATCTCCCGGAACTAACCTTGTTTGCAGGCAATCAAACAAGTTTATTTCATAAATAATTACCAGATTATTGGAAAGGCAGAGATGAAAAGCGACGTAACCTCAAAATATTGCATATGCATAAAATTTTTATTCAGCACAATAAGTTTTTTTGTTATTATCCCTTAAAAAAGAGTCCTGGGACGTCCGTTATGATATTTTATAGCATCTCCGAATTCAGTTTTTAAAGATTTTCATTTTTGTGGAAAAAAACAGGGGAAACTCTAAGTATCACATGCCCTTAATGTGCGTCGTTCTGTAGAAAAACGGGTTCCTAATTTCGCTTTAATAAATCAAAAAAATGCTCATAGGCAATTTTATTACATGTTAACATAATCTTCAAATCCCCTATATTTGAATTATATTATTATAGTCATAAATATTAGTAATAACTTCGGATAATCTTAAATTTAAATTCGATTTCCATTTGTCGCGTCTACAATTTATGATCCACATTGGCAGTCTTTCTCTTCGCCCTAGTATAAAACGGTAAAGTTGAAATCTATCCTCGCTTCTATTTTTACAAAACGGAGCACTGCAGTAGACCATTTTTCCTATATGCTAAACTTAGTTTTTATTAAACTATACGACCAGGTTTTCGCACTGTTTCCCGCGAACTGTCCAGGAATCAGAATGGTGTTTTCATATTCCTGTATAATATAGAGTTGGGTCGCGGTAATATTCTCCGTAATTTCAGCAGGAAAATCACCTTCATTACCGGTAACGTTTCTTTCGCTTCTTTCGTTACCGCTCACGTTGCGACGCCATCTGTATTTTAAAATGTGAATGAATGTGTATTTCAAAATGCGTCGTAGTTGTTGATCAGTTTCATGGAGAATAAACCTATTAATGCAAATGGTTGATTTATAAATAAGTAACATGTGCTTTCAAAGACATAGGAAATGTTCCTATAAAAATAATATAGGATTAAAATAGACTGAATTTGAATGGAATTTGAATAGACTGCATTCGGAAATTACTATTTTATTTTACGAGAAAATTGGTGTATTCGTTTATTGTATTCCATATCCTTACGCATCTTTTATTGTTAGTTCTTTAATAAAAAAATTAAATAAAACGGGTTTTTTTTCAAAAAATAGTATTGAACTTGTATTCTTCATGATGGTGTGAAACTGCAAAATGCCTACAACGTTTCAGCAGATTAGGTTAGATACCCTTCGAAACATTATGTTCTAGAAATGTTTTTCATAGACTTTTTATGTAACAAATACATGCGTAATTACTGTCTACTTAATCTGCAAGGTATGAACAATTAAAAGGAACAATATTTTTGCAAAAAATAATGTGCGCATACATTTTTAAGCAAAACGAAATCCCACCTTAGACGTTAAGGAACACTTTCAAACGTGAAAGTTTTCCCACAAGTTAGTTAATGTAACGAATATTGAAGAATATTATATCAAATAAACACAAAAATAAGCATTCCAATTTAGTCTTAAAATTTAAAAAAATATCGTTACCATTTGTTACCGGAGAATTTCTACTACTTTACCGGAAATTTCTACCATTACCGGTAATTTCAGGTAACGACCCAACACAAGTCTAATATAGTACCCTAGTCCGACCCATCGACATATTCGCTGTGAGCCGCGCTCGTGTCGCCACCTAGCGGATTTGAAAGTTAATATCGGGCGTGTGTATTTACATGAGACTACATGGGCAATAATACA
>NC_046659.1:17823172-17826758 GCF_010883055.1 Belonocnema kinseyi | reverse complement strand
GCCAAAGGGAGTTTGAGGCAAATTGAAAGAGGGTTTTGACACTTAGCGCCCTCGATGGTCATCCAGTGAGGCAAGTGAAACGAGGGCGAAATTCGATATGTGTAGTTTATGAGAACAAAAGAAGGAGCATATTTTATTCATTAGAAGAATATAATTGATATGTTCTACATAAGGTTGTATGTTTTACTATTCCCATTTTCATCGAAAACAACTTTTTTATTGTAATTTTTTAATTTAATTTAATTTTTAATTGATAATTAATATCCTTTATGAAAATTAAACTGTAAATCCAAATTTATTGGTTCTCCCTTACATTTGATCTTTTTCGATGAAAATTTATTGTAACTTAAGTTTTTCAGTAGATGAAGAATTTCTTTAGAAAGTCAAATATTTGGTTGACATTTTATATATTTTGTGAAAAGTTTTTGTTTTTCGGTGAGAAAAAGTAAACTTTTCGACGGAAAATAAATTTTAGATGAAAATTCATTTTCTTAACCAAAAATTTATTTTTAAAACTAAAAATCTTACTATTCTAATTTCTATTGAAACCATTTTCTTATACTAATATTGTAATTTAATTTTTAATTTAATTTAAATGTATTCGTGTAATTTTTCACGTATAAATATTTCGAGAATAGCTTTTTCTTGGTTAAAAATTTATGTTACTTCTATTTTCACTATACCAAGCTTTTGAGAAGTATTTTTTTCATTTAAAATTGTTACGATATAAAGGTGATTTACGGAAGAGGTGGATGAACTGTAGATGAAAGATGAAACCTTGGCCTTTACAAAATTCTGATTATCAAGTGACAGAAATTTAAAATTTTTGAATTTTCCTACTTAGTTCAGCGAGAACGAAATTCACAGGATCTCCTTCATATTACTATTAATCTAAAAAATCTCAAGGGGAAAATTAAAATTGGCCTTTTTCGTAAAATATATTTTTCAGTTTTTCTAAAAATTAACGTTGTTTTGGAAGTTTCGAGAAATTTGCAACTTACTCTAAAGAATTGGAGATACAACTTTTTGTTCAAAATTTCTAAGGATTATATTTTCCTGGATCAGAACGAAATATATACAATATTTCTAATATTTACAAATTATGAGTTTATAAACGTGAAAAAATGCAACAACAAAGCAGTGAAACAATAAAAATCTAAATGTCAAATGAAACTGTGAAATGACTTTCAGGACTGAAAAGCTAATGAAAACATAGTAAATAAACGAAATATTCGTTAAAATTTGCTCACAACAAAATATAGGTTTAGATCCTATAATTAAATTGTTGTAATATTTTCACAATCGCATTTTAAGTTGCAAATATTTCAGGATGTTTTAAAAGACGTCAAGGAATTTTCAATTTATTTTTTATAATTTAAAAGAATTTCAAAGAATTTAAACAACTTTAGCAGGTTTATTTAAAAAAAAATCCAAAGCACTTTAGAAATCTTTAAAAGATGTCAAGGTGTTTTAAAAGATTTTGGAGGTTTCGATATATTTGAGAGTATTTTAAAAGGTTCCAAGGAATTTTCAATTGATTTCAATAATTTAGTGTGAGATTTTAAAGGATTTGAAATATTTTAAAGTATTTTTAAAATTGCAAGGACTTTTCAAGAGCTTTGAAAAATTTCAAGACAGCATTAAAAATATTTTAGGATATTTAAAAATATTCCAAGGAATTTTCATTTCATTTCAATAATTTCAATCGATTTCAAAGAATTTTAACGATTTTTTTCATATTTTCTGGTTGAAGGTGGAACTACTTTGTTAAAAATCTAGTTTTTTTGTTCGTGATTCATAAATTTAGTTGGAAAAATTTGTTTTCAGAAAGTTGAACTATTTTGTAGAAAATCCTTTTTGTTTTCGGTTAAAAATAAATTTTTTTAACGACAAATTCAACTATTCTATGTTTTATTAAAAAGTGATTTTTTTTTAGTTAAAAATGTTTGTATTTTGTTGAATACTCGTCTTTCTTAGTAGAAAATTCATTTTGTTTGTCGAAAATTTAATTATGATTAAACATTAATTTTTTGTATACAAAGTTAGCTTTAGGATGAAAATTGAACTGTTTGTTCAAAAATTTAAATATTTTGTTCAAAACAATTTTAACCATTTTTTTTCTTCTTTATTCATAATGTGTCCCCTAAGGGTTTACATGACTTCCATTCCTTATAATCTTTCCGTTTAAATCTATATATTTTTTACAATCTTATCTTTTCTATATATATACAATTATTCACAACTATTTACATAAAGTCTTATATCTAGTTCCTTATTTCTATTCCCTGCGATAGCGCAATTTAGGACTTGTTAGCAAGCGAGTGAGCGAGCGAACGAAAGCGAGAGTGCAAGCGAGAGAGAGCATGAGAACGCAAACGCATCTTAGTCTACTTATCTTTTACTTTACCATTACTTACAATTTTCACGCTTCTAATCTAAGCGACTTCCGTTTCCTTTTTCTTTAACTTTTTTTATACCCCCATTTACCTTTTTTAAGTGCATTCTTTCATTCTCCCTCATTCGCTCCTCTAGCACCCTCTAACTCCTTCATCCATTCTTCTTCTAATCCATCTTCGCCTAGAATCTTAACCACATTTTCTTGCCAGCTTCCTTTATCTTCCATTCCTCTCCTACATCCTTCCCATACATGCTCCCATGTTTCCTCCTCTCATTCACATATTCTACACATTCTGTTCTCTTCTTTTTTCCAGTACATCCCCTCCCTTACCTCGGTTCCCAGTCTAAATCTTGCTATTCTGGTCCACCTTCTCTCTCCCCATCCCTTTTCTAAATACTTTGGCAGCCCTTCCTTTTTTATCATCTTATACCATTTATTGTATTTTGATTCCTCAATCGCCACCCATCTTTCTGTTAATTGTCTTTCCCTCTCCCTTTTTTCTAATTCTTCATATTTTACTCCAGTCCCGTATTCTATTTCTCTATCATTAAAGAACTCCCTCCTTTCTTCTTCCCACCTCGTTAATTCGATCGCCCTCCCTCTCCTCTCTTCTACCTCCATCAAACACTTTTTCGCCAACTCCCCTCCCTTTCCCTCCCTCAGCATTATCTCAAGTTTCCATGCCCTCTTACCCGCTCTCATACTTAACTTATCCCTTTGCGCTTCTTCTCTCACCATATATCCTGGCGTCCTCCAGTCTGCCCCTAGTGTCCACCTTATTTACCTTTCATGTAAACTCTCAATATCTTTCCTTTCTTTCCATCCCCATATCTCTGCTCCATAACCTAATACCGGCCATATCAGCATATTAAATAACCACATTCTCCTTCTCCAATTTTTTTTGAACATCCGTTTTCCTATTCCCCATATCTGTTTCATTACCCCTGCTGCTTTTTTTATCTTTTCTCTTACATGAGCTATATGATCTCCATTCGTCTGCAAGATATATCCCAAATATTTATACTCTTTTACTTCTTCTAATTTTATTCCTTTCCATCTCCCTGTCCATTCTTTCTTCCTTCCTCATCCTTTTCTAAACCTCATTATCTTTGTCTTTTCTACATTTACATTCAGCTTTTTCCCATCTAATTATTTCTCTAATCCTGTAATTAATCCCGCCATCCCTTC
>NC_046659.1:17820409-17823072 GCF_010883055.1 Belonocnema kinseyi | reverse complement strand
TGCCTACTGAAATGCATATAAAATGTAATCAAAACAAACGCCCGCTAAACTCATTACTCGCCACCCCGCGCGCTGGCATCGTTTCGTCTATCCCCTCCAATCTGAAATGGGAGAGAACTGAAATGGGCTCTAGAGAGAGAGAAAAGCATAAGAGACGTAGGCCTGCCTTTATCTATTTCAGGACTCTGTCCAGTGATTTGGCGACTTCGGGTATTCCCTGAATATTCTGTACGGTTAATTAAAAAAAAAGATAAACAATAAATTAGAAATTTGTAGTTATAATAAATTGAATTTTAAAGAACATTTATGTAAAATAACCCGTTTCAGATAAATTATTTTAAAAACTTGGTAACCTTCAATTCTTCTTGAAATTATATTGAAAATGCTACAATAATAATCGTTTTTTGAGTTCAAAAATAATATAAAAACTGCCAAAAAATTGAACAATATTTCTATAACATTAAAAATAACCATTTGTATTGCATATGTACAAAACGTCATATTTTGAGGTTTTGCTTTTGTTGTAACATTTTTTATTTTACTATATTCAATAACTTTACTTACGTATGAAAACATATCCCTATATAAACGTCTTGACAACGCCCACAAACTGAACAGGCTGCTACCATTTTTTATATTCATTTACAATAAATTATAATTAAAAAATTATAAATAAATCAATTCTGAAAAGTGCAATAAACGTCACATTATTGGGGCACTCGCGATACAAGGCACGGTCCTATGCTGCGCCAAACTTCACCCAACGAAAATATTCTCGAACGATCAGCTTTATCTAGAAAGAGATAAATCTACTCTCAAATATTTTTTCTCTCTCTAAAGCCCATTACCGTTCTTTTCTTTAAAACTTTTAAAGTTTTAAAGTGTATTTAAAAGTATATTGGAGTAAAGATATTAATCATTTACGAAAGGCTATTTAGTGCTTTGTCGCTATGCTTCCTCACTGAAAATTTCTTTAAAATAATGTATTCAAGTTAATAGGAAGGAATTCATCTTTATTAATATAAATCAGAAATAATGCATGTATTATTTATAATATAATACAGAAACTTCGTACGAAACATAAAAATGAGCACATTCGTTTTTGTTATAGTATAGTAAAATTGAAAAAATTAAATTATTCCATATATTATTAAATGAATTCAATATATTAAAATAATTTAACAAAACTATATAATTTTAATATAGTAGGTTAACTAGCTGCAGCTGAGAAGTGGGACCATGGTCGTGGGAGCTAAAGCATAGGCTTTCGACCCACTACGCCGGCTTACGGGTTAGACTCCCGCCTCGCACTCTGGAAGAACCTCGGCTGCCCATGCGGTGAACACTAGCCTAGCAAGGGAGTTGTTCATCTCCGAAGAGTCATGGGACTGGTACCTCTAGAGAAAAAGTTTTTCTCTAAGTACTTAAAGCTGTTCCTCTTGGTGGTTCGGAACCCACCTTAAACTGTAGGTCCCCTTCCACCACCAAGTAAGTGTGTGGGGGGTGTGTAAAGGAATAAAGAAAAAGGTGCAAGAAAAATGTAAACCCTTAGGGGACACAATAGAAGCTTCTATTCCAACTAGCTGCAGCTGCCTATGTTAATATGTACATGGCTTTTTTTTAAATGTCATGGATATTACAAAAGTTGTGAAACAACAATAGGCGAATCCAAGTAGAAATTATAAAAAATAATATATATAAACTTGCGACTGTGTGTATAGGTATATACGTGTGCATATATATGTGGGTATGTATATACATATCCATATACGTATATCTATTTGAAACAATTTAGTCTGAAAGATAATCTGAGAGATTTGGGTCTTTTTAAGGGTCGGTTTAGGACTGTTTGAAGGAGCCAAACCTGTAATCTCTCTAATCCCAAATATACGCATAAATCTTTTGCATCCTTTAACAATGATTTATGACTGAACGTATATACAAATATATACTAGCACAGTAAAAAGAAAGTGGTAATGAAGCACCAATATCCGGATACCATATAACTGCAACAGAAATTACCCTTGCGGTGTGAATGCTGCACCCACGAAGCAGTATAAGAAGACCCCACTTTTGAAAAATTTGGACGCGTGGATTCGGTTTTAGTTAGTTTGCGTCGCTCGTGGCGCCTCTTGCGAAAAATTGAGAAACCCATGAATTTTTACAATACGGCAGTTGTGTCGTCATGGGAACTGATAAACAAAAACAGAGACAGCGGCACTTTTATGGAACTTTTAATCATTTACACTTGAAATTTTTCCGATTTAACATATTCCAAATGGAACACATGGCATTTCGTGTCCAAAATCATCCAAATGACTGTGGTAGGGCAAACGAAGTGACGTTTCTCAAGCCTGTCTCCTTTTTCTTTGTTTCTAACGTAGTTTGTGGATGGACGCCCATCAATGCAACAGCAAACCATTTTTGAACAACAAGAACGTCTCACTTCTATCACAGTCCATTTATTTTTACGAGGAAACCGACAAAACAATGACAAGCATGTACGTTGTTTGTTTACAACCGGCTTACTACACGGACGCCGTTAGTTGCAAAACTTGTATTTCAACGCCTTTCCGCAAGAAGCACTACAAACGATGCAAACTAACTAAATCCGAATCTACGCGTCCAAATTTTCCAAAGATCGGATTGGAGTGGGGCCCTGA
>NC_046659.1:17818325-17820309 GCF_010883055.1 Belonocnema kinseyi | reverse complement strand
GAAATGGCTTGAGGCAAATTGAAAGAGGGTTTTGACATGTAGCGCCCTCGATGGTTATCCAGTGAAGTAAGTGAAACGGGCGCGAAATTCGAAATGTATAGTTTATGAGAACATAAGAAGGAGCATATTTTATTCATTAGAAGAATATAATTGATATGTTCTACATAAAGTTTTATGTTTTACTATTCCCATTTTCATCAAAAACAATTTTTTATAGTAATTATTTAATTTAATTTTAAATTGACAATTAATGCCCTTTATAAAAATAGAACAACTTTAAATCCAAATTTATTGGTTCTATCTTGCATTTGATCTTTTTGGATGAAAATTTATTGTAGGTTAAGTTTACAGTAGATGGGGAATTTTTTTATAAAGTAAAATATTTGGTTGACATTTTATGTATTTTGTGAAAAGAGTTTGTTTCTCGGTGACAAAAAGTAACATTTTCGTCGGAAAATAAATTTTAGATGATTCAGTCTTCTATGTATGTCTCGAACCCCACTTTAAAGAAATGGAAGAAATTGGCGAATATAATGTGTCGCGTGATTCTTCTTTTCATGCTTGAGTCGCTTTTGAGTTTTTTTTTTCAGGTGTATCTAATATACAGAATGGATATTATTACTATTATATATATTATTCATGTTAATATTATAATTATAAATTATTATATCAATATTAATGACTGGTTGACCATTTATTAATAATATTAGTTCAACTTTTAACTAAAACAATTAGTTTTCTGCCAAAAAAAATAAATTTTGAAGAAAATACATAAATTAAAAAAAATGGTTGGACTTCCGTTTCCGGCATGAAAGTGTACAGTAGTGGAAATTGTGGATGCTGAGTTTTTCTGATATTGTGGTGAAATTTGAGGTGAGTGGATTGTGGAAGTGTGTGGAAGGGTGTGGAGGTGAGAGATCTAATTGAGGGATTGTGAGATTGGAAAGGGGAGGTAGATATTTTGGAGGATTGAGACAGATTTGTGTGGAAGTTTGTTTGGAGATTTGTGACAGGGTGGGAAGACTGTGTTGACGGATCGGTAGTAGCAGGATTGGGTAGCGACAAAGAAAGGCGAGACAGATAACAGACAGCGACGATAGAGGCAGGGAAGATAGAAAGCGGGAAAGTTTGAATTTTATTAATGGCTAGTGGAGCGAGTATCTCCTCGGAAGAAACAGAATTAGAGCAGGAAGTCTTCAGTACGCCGAAAGAGATAAGGGAAAGGAAGGCAAGGGGGAAGTATAAAAAAACTATAAAAAAGGAAAGATTGAGAGCAAAAAGCGTAGGGTCCATAGAAACATTTATCAAAAGGAAGAGAGGGAGAGGGAAAACAGTGAAGACAAGGAAGATATCGGGGCGAGTATAAAATACCAGAAAATGTTTAGATCGCCGCCGGAAAAGCAGAGTTTGGTAGGGAAAAGCGATAACAAGGAGGGTGCCGACGGTAGCGGAGATGAAAATAAAATGTCGATGAAAGAAGAAAGGCTAAAGGAAATTAGAGAAGTGCTGATAGAGGTAATGGTGATTTATGAAGAAAAGCAGGAGAGAAGGGGAGAGGAATTAAAGAAGGAAATTAGGCGGGAAATGGCTGAAGTTAAGAAAGAAATAAAAAAATGGGAAGAAATCAGGGAAAAGTTGGAAAAGAGGATGGAGTCATTGGAGCAAAAACTAGAGAAGCAGGAAGAAATTAATACAAAGGTAGAGGAGATAAGAGGTAGGATGAAGAAACTTGAAAGCTCAAACGGGAATTGCGGTGGGGTCGAGAGTGGGAATAAGGAGATAGAAAGGCTGAGAAACATAGAACAAAGAATAGAGAAGCAAGAGAGGGAAGAAAGATAATTGAACATAGTGATAAAGGGTATAAGATTAGAGGGGAAGGAGATGAAGGAAGGGGTGGATGAAGTACTAAAAAGGATTGATGCTAAGGTAGAGATAGAGGAAATGCGAAATATAGGAAGGGAAGTGAGAAGAGGGGAGATAATGG
>NC_046659.1:17814873-17818225 GCF_010883055.1 Belonocnema kinseyi | reverse complement strand
AAGAGGGAGCTCTTCTTAATATTTTGACACCAAAATCATGTCGATACACCTTACCGACTGCGAGTAAAGCCACCCACGCTTTAACTTGACAGACTGTAAGGTACGATATTTTTCGACATTCGATTTTAATTAAACTTGGTGAAATTATATATTTCTGCATAAAAACCATTTTGGAGATGTATGAATTTTTTTTTAATGACGGGAGTTACGCAACATGGATAATTTGGGTTGACTTTTTGAAATTATTGATATTTCTGGAAGTTATAATTGAATTTTAACGAAATTGTAAGGTATTGAGGGTAAAATTATATATTAAGAAAAACAAATTTTTTCGAAAAAAGTTAATAGTTGTCCCAAAGAAAGTAAACAAAAAAATTTGAATCCATTTCCCGTGAAATAGTACCTTTTACTTTTTTTTTAAAACTGGGATATAAAAATTCAAAATTTTGACAAATGTAAATGCTGTAAATGCAAATTTAATTTAACAAAATAATGAACTCTCCTGGGTCCTGAGATATCGTGATTTCAGCTTAGATTTAATGCGCACGGGTGTTTGAAATGAAAGATTTTCTACTTGCAATGGTAATTGTTGTAAACACATTCAATTAAGAAACATAAATATTGTGGATTCTTCATTTGCAAAGGATCTTTTAAAATTCAAAATATTGGCTTCTTATTAAAAATGTGATACTTGATCATAAAAATATGTCTCTCAATACTATATGTTAATTTTATTAACAAATGAGGAAAAGAAACTTATAGTGTGGATATTTACTCGCGTATAATGAAAAATAGACTAGTTTAATCGCACGGAGAGTCCATTTGTTTATCTACGTTTATCACACGGTTGAGTCTAAATCTAAATACCTAGTAGAAAATCTTAGTGTTATAAATATGTATTTCATGCGAGACTATTTGTTAAATTGATAAACAGATTATATAAATGAATGGTCACTGCACACCCTTATAGGCACCACCGAGGGCCGATTCACTCTCGTGTATCAAAGTTTAACTTAAAATAAGAATTTGAAATATACGAAAATATATTCGAAGAATTAACATTGCAAAGCAGTAAGAAAATATCAAAAACAAGCTTCCACTTTTAAAATAATATCTTTTAGTTGAATTTCAGAAGACAGCTAGCATTTAGAAGCGAGCTTGCAATGGCTTGGGATATAATTAAACAAATAAGGAGAGAATATCGACGAGTCTTGACTAGTCGATGAGTCGACAATGGTATTTAACTGAAAGTATTTATAACGCTAATAGTCTAATAACTTATCTAAGAATAAGTAATAATTTGAGCTAGTTATAAAATGTACAAATAATATATAATAAAAATTGTATTATTACTAGTTTCAATTAGCAACATAATTAGGAAAAATTATAAAAAATAATCATATCGTTTTAGCTGCAAATGTCCACAATGTACATTTTTTAACATAATTTGTTTATAAAGTTCACCACTAACAGCGGAAGACATATTTTTATAATCAAATATCACTTTCTTTATAAAATCTTGTAATTTTAATACAGAAATATCCTTTGCAAATGAACAACTCATAGTGTGCAGTTTTTATTAATCGAATTTGTTTATAATGATTATCACTACAAGTAAACATTTTTTTTATTTCAAACACCCCTGCGCATTACATTCAAAGCATATTCAGCGACAGAAATTTCTTTACAAACAGTTAGAAACACAGTTTTGTAGTTTCTCTCGTTTTCAATAAAATTACGATATTTTAGGAAATATCTTTATATCCTCATTTAACCAAAAAAAGTAATAAATCAGGAGGTATTCAATGATGAAATTAAATTAAAATTTTGTATTGCATTTTCTTTGCGGCAAAATTGAAATTTTTTTTTAGTCTTTCCTAATAAAATATTAAATCCGCCTCTAATACCTCTAACTTCCATCAAAATCCAATCATTCTTTGGAGAAATATTGACAGTCGCAAGCAAGCCAACCCCAAACTTCAATATTAGGTCTTGTAAGATTAAAAAAAATTTAATCTTCAGAGCTTCCAATACATCTTATCTTAAAATATAATTGCACCAAGTTTCATTAAAAAGAAAATAAATATGAATATATTATACTATTTTGGACGGAGAAGCAAGCGAATATACAAAAACGAAAAAGAATGCAACGTATCTAATTTGAAAAACTCAGGCGTTCACAATCCTGTAAACACGAATTTTGCATATGATTCCTCGCACATGAGTATGGCACTGTTTCATACTTATTACAATTTTTAAAAAACATGTCCATTTCTGTACTTAAATTCTGAATACCCTGAAAATTTATCGGGTGTAAGTAGCTTGCGTATTCATTTCAAGACAGAAGCGACACTCGTTACATTTTCAATTCATTTTTGATATTTATTCCTAAATGACACCCATATTTCAAAATTGTGTCAATTACAAAGAAAAGCAAATTCACGTTAAATAACTCATAAGTTTCCTTTTTCGTGTTCTTCAGAATAAGTAACATTTTCCAATTCTGCTGCACTTTCACAAATTCACGTTGATAACAAAATTACATAACTTTAACGACATTTATTTTTCGTTCATCTAATCGTTGAGTGGCTTCCTTTCTGCTGCCTTTTTTTAATTAAAGTTGCACTCCTTCCCAGTAATACTCTGGTTTAAAATCTCACCACGCGTAAAAATGAGCGTAACCAGATTTCTGACTACTTTGGATGGATTCATCTTCTTATTGCATCTTATAGCCTTCAGACCGAATTTGTCCATAAACAATCCACTTGATAGTTCCACCTGTACAAAATAGACTGTATGCATAATTTTTTTTGAAAATTAAATTTGTGCAGTATAGGAATATACTAATAAAATCTTATTGTTCTTTTTTCATATAATCCGTTCCGCAGCAGGGTGGCTCAAACTAATGTGTGAAAAAATGTTCAAAATTCTTTAATGTAACTTCGTATAATCATTTAAGAAATGACTTTAATTCACAAAAAATAAAGAAAAATTAATTTTTAATTTTGAACCAGGTTATTTAAATTATTATATTTTCCAAATACAGTCGAACTTCGATAACTCATCACGTCCGGGAATGAGAAAAAACTTCGAATTATCAAAAATTCGAGTTATCGGAGTTCGACTGTATTTTCCTTTTACACATACAGAACATGGGCTAAGGCATATGATCTAGGCATAAGGCCTATGATCTGGACATGGTACTTACCTAGTTTTCGTTCTATGATGACACGCAATGTCGAGTTTGACTCTTGCAGGTCCTGAATGATCTTGCTCTTGTTCTTGGGATTCCTCCTTGTATCTCCCTAATTCTGCTTGAATGAAAGCAATGAGCGAAGACTGCTTTGACCAG
>NC_046659.1:17810420-17814773 GCF_010883055.1 Belonocnema kinseyi | reverse complement strand
CATGGGAAAATCATCGTCGTTCGTCAGCAAGTGGGTAAAGCGGTATAAAGAGACCAAAAATGTTGATGACTTCCCAAATCGTGGTTCGACAGGAAAAGTGACGGACAAATTGGAAAAACTGATCGTGTCAATGTTTTCTCGCAATCCTTTACTAACTCTGCGTGACGTCATCACATGCCTGGACACATTCAACCTCAAGATTAGTGCAGCGGACTGTAAAACATCCGGTAAAAGTGCATCTCTGGGGTTGTTTCTCGAAACATGGGTTTGGGAGATTGCACCTATTCACCTACATAACAAGATGAGAATTGAAAGCAAACTGAATGTTAAATCAAAAAGCATGAAAGAGGGAGCTCTTCTTAATATTTTGACACCAAAATCATGTCGATACACCTTACCGACTGCGAGTAAAGCCACCCACGCTTTAACTTGACAGACTGTATATACATTTTGCAGTTAATTTAAAATATGAAAAAAAAGTTTCGGTACACGGAAAAAATGAGTTCGCAAATTTTAAACATACACCGGGTGTAATAAATCATTCATGTTCGGTTCATAAAGTTTGTATATTACGATTTCAATCATGTTCAACAATTATTTGTGATTATCTTAAATACATAATGTAGTTTTTCACATATTTAATTATTATTTGAGCAATTATGCGATTATTAATTTCAAAGATATATTTATAAAAGTTATATGGAATGAAAAATGTACAGAGTTGTAAGTTAAGGGTTATGTAATAGGATAAGTAGATTAAGCCGAAAAAGTAGAATAATAAATATTAAGAATGTACACTAGGGTGGTTCAAAAAGACTATTTTTAGAGAGCAACGATGCCCTCCGTTTAATTTCAAATCATTTCAAATTTCTATTGGTATATTCATGAATATTGGTTGAATAATTTTTAATTATGTAAACAAATTCCGTTTTCTTTTAAAATGGTTTTTTCCTACTAAAAATTCGTCTAAATAGCAGTTTATTATTTAAGGTAACATAAGTAAATATATTTCACTATTATAGCAATAAAGTATTGTTTATAGTCAGTAACCCTTAATTTGTTTAAACAATAATTTTTCCAAAACAGTTCTCAATTTTTCTGGCAAATTTAAATCAATTTTGTAGACAAGTGGAATGCATGTAAATAATTATAAAAATAATTAAACAATGTTATTAGATATTCCATTAGACCAACAGCAAACATTTTTAGGAAAAAAGAACTATCTAACATTAATTATGTAAAAAAATTCTATTTATTCAAATAATTGGAAATGAATTAGCGAATCTTGATAAATATTCCACTAGACCACTAAATGCCATGCATTTTAGGACCATCCTAATGTATACACTACGTAAATCAATCTGAAAAGTTGCCTATCTTTAAAATAATTCGTAAAATAAGTAAAAGTAGATCTGTTATGAATATCTAAGAATCTTAAAGGGGGCTTCTGTGCGTAATTAGTAGCAAATAATTCAGATTAAAAATATTTATTTAACTGTAGCAATTTAGTGCTTTATTTTCTGCTTTCTCTTTAGAGAAATGTTAAAAACTTTTATGTAATCCTAATTAACAAGACGTCATTTTATTGTTTTATTTTTTGGATGAAAAATGTACAGAGTTGCAAGTTAATGTTTATGTCATAAAATAGGTAAATTAAAATGAATAAGTAGACTAAAAAAATTAAGGATGTACACAATGCGTGCAATAAATCTCAAAAGCTGACTTTTGAAAATTTTTGGTAAAATCAGCAAAAGTAGATCTGTTTTAAATATCTACGAATCTTGAAGGAAGCTTCTGTGCGTAATTAAGAAAAAAGTAATTCAGGTTCCGAATGTTTATTTAACTGTAGTAATTTAGAGTTTCAGTTCTGATTGAATAGGTTTTTAAACAAATTAATTTTTAAATAATACAGCTATTATTGTTATAAACAATGATTTTTAAATTTTAATAAACACTGCCCAAATAGAATTAAAGGTAATCTGTCAAAAAATAAAATGAGATCTTTATTATTAGGATTAAATGAGAATTGTAACTTTTTAATGGAAGGAGAAAGCAAAAATTAAAAATCTAGGCAACTAACGTTAAATAAATTATTTGAACCTATATATATATTTTTTCATAAGTATGCTTAGAAGCATCCGTCAAGATGTGCAGAAATTAATGAGATCTCTATTTTTGTTGACCCGCGAAATCATTTTACTTATTGGCGATATTTGAAATTGATTTACGCAGTAAAAGTCCTGAAATAGGACAAAAAGTCGAATTTAAATAGAAGTATATGTTTATAGCATTTCATTGGATGTAAAAAATGTTAATAAAATAATTTTTATAATACTAATTTTGTCTTCATTTTTATTCCGTACGTGAAAAATGTTTTTAGAATGGGTGATATGCTTAAAACAAATTTTAAGAGCGATGTATTTGGGGTGGTAACGGTGTAAAAACTCGGGGGTAGATTTTGTTACAGGTAAAATTATAACGGCGTTCACTTCACCTTGTTAGGGATTCAGATCAGTGATTCCAGATCTGACACGAGACATGGTTCTACCAAACAGGTCAATTTCCAACAAAATACATGAAATTTCAACGAAATTATTTAATTTTAAAGTCAAAAAGAGTATTGTCTACAAAAAAAAGCTGAATTTTTAACCCGAAAATATGATTTTTCAACAAAAATTTTAATTGTCGACCAAATAGTTTAACTTTTTATCAAATTGTTGACTTTCAACGCACAAAAGATGCATTTTTTACGAAACAGTAAAATTTTTAACAAAAAAGTTAATTTGAAGGCAAATAGTTGAATTTTTAACTATAGTTATGAATCCTTCATAAGAAAAAATTAATTTGTTTACTAAGTACTTCAACTTAAAGTGAATAATCGATTTTCCACCCAAAACTTATGATTTTAATTTTTAACAATACAGTTGCATTTACAACAAAACGACTTTGCAACCAAAAAATATTTACAATTGATAATTCATCAGAAAAATGTAATTTTTAATCGAAAAGTATAAATTTTCCATAAAACAATTTAATTTCTACAAAGAAAGATAAATTTTTAACAAAATACATGATTTTTAACAAAAAATGGAATCGTTTAATTGTCAGTTTCAAAAATGTATTTTCAACGAAACAGATGAACCTTCAAATAAAAAAAAATAAACATTTTGACAAAGTTGTTGAACTTTTGATAGAAAAGAGGACTTTTTTATAAAATAGTTACAATTTCAACAAAATAATTAATTTTTCAATCAAATAATTGAGTTTTTATCCAAACGAGGTGAATTCCAAAATCACCATTTTCTTTAATTTGTTTCAAATGCAGAACAAGATATAAATAAGACTATTATAATATAAGATAGTTATAATATTATCAGTAGGAAGAATGTCTGGTGATGCGTGGTGGAATGATGAAATTCAGGCTGCCCAAAAAGCAAAAAGAGAAGCGTACAAGAGAACTTTGAACATCGCAGGTCTTAGCAATGAGGAAAGAAATAGACGTAGAAATGGTTATAGACGTGAAAACAGGATACTTAAACGATTAGTTAAAGAAAGTAAAGATACAATTAGAGCAGAAGAAGAGATAAAAATACAAAACGACTTTGAAAGAAGCAGGAAACTACTTTATAAAAAAATGAAAAGAAACAAAAGTACAGAAATTGTCAACATGAGAAATAGTAGGGGGAAAATGGTATATGATGCAGACGGAATACTAGAGGCTTTCAGAGAATATTTTAGGAGACAATTCGGAGATGAAGCTATAGGACACCACAACTGCGATGTTGAACACGATGCGATGGAAAACTCAATTGAAAAAGTCTGTGTCACTGAGGTTAGGGATATAATTAAGAACTTGAAAAACGGTAAGGCTGCCGGGGTAGACGGTATTAACGCTGAAATGCTTAAACATGGTGGCGCGTGCATACCACATAGACTGTGCGAATTGATAAATTTATGTTTCGAGATGGGAGACGTCCCAGACGATTGGAAAAAAGCAATTATCGTACCAGTGATCCCAGATCTGAAACGAGATATGGTCCAATACAATGACAGGGCTACGTCCGTGTGTATATAGTAGGAGACGCTGTAAATCACTAAAGTTGCGCGCGCAACCCATTTCTCGTCTTCTGAATTTGAAAACTCGAAGGTGCACGATTGCCGGTCGGAGCACTTCGGCGATTATATTTATATATCTATCTGCTAACTGCTTTGAAATAAATTCAGGAGATTGGGATTTTAATATTTCCAGATTTCGATGCCGGCGTTTCTCATGATTTCAAAAGATCGCGCGCCTCTTGATATGCGTATATTTTGAGGTTATGTTATTTCATGTATAAAATATAAATTATATAA
>NC_046659.1:17805804-17810320 GCF_010883055.1 Belonocnema kinseyi | reverse complement strand
CCCCCCCCCACCCTATGAAGTGTTACGTAATTTATGGACGGCCCCTTACGGTGCGTAATATGCTAATCCCTCTGTAATTATTGCACTCGCTTTTATCTCCCTTTCTCTTGTATATTGGTACGATACAGTGATCCCAGATCTGAAACGAGATGTGGTCCAATACTATGACAGGGCTATGTCCGTGTGAATATAGTAGGAGACACTGTAAATGACTGAGTTGCGCGCGCAACCCATTTCTCCTCTTCTGAATTTGAAGACTCGAAGGTGCACGATTGCCGGTCGTAGCACTTCGGCGATTCTATTTATATATCTATCTGCTAACAGCTTTGAAATAAATTCGGGAGATTGGGATTTTAATATTTCCAGATTTCGATGCTGGCGTTTCTCATGATTTCAATACATCGCGCGCCTCTTGATATGCGTATATATTGAGGTTTTGTTATTCCATGTATAAAATATAAATTATATAAATATTCATACTAGTATATATAAATATATACGTATATTAATAATGATAATAGTATAATTAAGTATATATTATAATAGTCTTATTTATATCTTGATCCGCATTTGAAAGAAATTAAAGAAATTGGCGATTTTGGAATTCATCTCGTTTGGATAAAAACTCAATTACTTGATTGAAAAATTAATTATTTTGTTGAAAATGTAACTATTTTGTAAAAAAAGTCTTCTTTTCTATCAAAAGTTGAACTACTTTTTAAAAAATTTTTTTTTTTTTTAATACATTTATTTTTAATATATTTTTGAAGCTGACTATCAATACCATTTTTGGTTAAGAAATCATGTGTTTTATTAAAAGGTCATCTTTCTTTGTTGAAATTAAATTGTTTTATGGAAAGTTTATACTTTTTGATTAAAAATTACATTTTTTCGGTTGAATTATCAACTATAAATATGTTTTGGTTGTAAAGTCGTTCTGTTGTAAATGCAACTATATTCTTAAAAATTAAAATCATAATTTTTGGGTGGAAGTACTCATTTGTTTTTAAAATTAAACAATTTCGTTAAAAGTTCATGTATTTTGTTGGAAATTAACCTTGTTTAGTAGAAATATAATCTTTTTGGTTGAAAATGTATCATTTTTGGTCAACAATGCAGTTGTTTGGTTAAAATATCAACTGTATATCTTCTTGGATTTGAAAGTCGATTATTTCACTAAGAGTTGAACTACTTTGTAAAAAATACGTTTTTTTACAAGGTTTTTTAATTATGGTTGAAAATTTAACTATTTGATTGAAAGTTTAACTCTTTCATTGAAAACTCATATTTTTCGTTTAAAAAATTCAACTTTTTGTAGATAATTCGTCTTTTTTACTTTAAAATTAAATAATTTCTTTAAAAATTCATATATTTTGTTTAAGATTTGTCTTTTTTTTGTAGATCATTAATTTTCTTGGTCGAAAATTCATCTGATTGGTTGAAAATTTAACAACTTTGTTTAAAATTAATTTGTTCTGTTAAAAATTTAAGGATTTGGTTGAAACTTCGTTTTTTTTTTTTAGTTGAAAATGAAACTGTTTTGTTACACCGTTCGATTTTTAAAATTGTGAATTCGTAAATAAGACTTTTGAGTTTGGATTTATAAATAAAAATGTAAAAATTAATCATATAAAGCGACTTAAAATAAACGAATGCAATTTATAATTTAAAGAGTTACCAATTAAAAAATAATTGTAATTAATCCATTTTTATTGATCAAAATGATTCAGTCTTTAACATTAAAAAAATTATTTATTTATTCTTCATTTCAAAGCATTGAAAGTAAGTTTATATTTTTTAACCAGAAGTCCTTGAACTATTCCGTTTAAAAATAATTTTACACTGTTTTGTAAAAAAATCATCTTTTTGGCTTTGAAATTCAACAATTTAAAAAAAATCCTTATTGACTGAAAAGTCAACTCTTGTGTAAAAGTAATATCTTTTTGGAGGAGTTCAACAGTTTTTAATTAAAAATTCAAACTTTTTTGTTGAAGATTTATCATTTTAGTTGAAAATGTAATTATTTTGTTGGAAATTTGTTATTCTCTTTTTTTGTAGTTGAAAATTCAATTATTTTGATAGTAAGTTAATTTCTAACATTTTCAATTGGCAAACTAAAATTTTTATCTCTAAATAACAATGCAAAAATATTAATCTCGAAAAACTTAAAATAAAAACAATGTAACTTTTATTTTAAAAGGTTTTTAATTAAAAAATTAATTTAATCGTTTAATTTTTAATGTTACGAACTGAAATTTTGTTGAATTATTATAATTTTGAACCTTAAAAATAATAGCACTTTTTGTATATTTTAACCAGAAATCTCTAAAATGTTAAAGTAATAAAAATTTAAAAATGGTAATTTCGTATTTTAAAATAATTTAATTTAAAAAATTGTAAAATTAAAAGGTGTTACTAGTTTGTGTTTCATACGTATGAATTATTAAGCGTTTGAATGAAATATTTCTGAATTAAAAATTTGTTAAGCTTCAGTTTTAAAAGTTTAAAATTCAAAATATTTCCACCTCAAAGAAATCATTTTCAGATATAAAATTTTGAATTTTCTAATTTCATCTTGAATTTTGAATTGGAACAGGAAATTTTTCAAAGCAATTGTATGTATTTCTGAATTGGATCAGAGATTTTTTGAAAAAAATATAATTCAGATCTGGGATAAGCCATTATAAACAACTATTAAAAACTATACAAATTTGAACAGAGTAGTTCGAAATAGAAAGCCTTGAATTGTTAAAATTGTAATGAGATAAATTTTAAGTTTGAACGCTACAATTTTAATTTAGAATAATATTCAAAATTAATTTAAAACTTGAAATTATTTGAAATTATTTGAAACACGATGTAGATTTTTGCAGATTAAAAAAAAAAGCTTTTGAGAATTGTAAAATATTTAAAAAGAATAAGAAAAATTGTTGTGATTGCTAAGAAAATTAAAAATGATTTTTTAGTTTGAAAAATTAATTTTAAGTGAGTATTTAAAAAATTTTTTAAATTAAAAAAACAGGAATCAGGACGATTTTAAGGCAATTTTTTTATTTTGCAGTTTTTTTAATTTGAGGAGAAAATCGAATTAACACAATAAATCGATTTTCAACCCCAAAGTTTACTTTTCAACAACATAAATTTGTTGTTCCAGATTAATGTTTTTGCATTATTATTTAGAGATCAAAATTTTAGTTTGCCAATTGAAAATGTTAGAAATTAACTTACTATCAAAATAATTGAATTTTCAACTAAAATGATAAATCTTCAACAAAAAAAGTTTGAATATTTAATTAACAACTATTGAACTCATCCAAAAAGATATTAATTTTACACAAGAGTTGACTTTTCAGTCAATAATGATTTTTTTCAAATTGTTGAATTTCAAAGCCAAAAAGATGATTTTTTTACAAAACAGTGTAAACTTATTTTTAAACGGCATAGTTCAAGAACTTCTGGATAAAAAATACAAACTTACATTCAATGCTTTGAATTAAAGAATAAATAAATAAAATTTTTAATGTTAAAGACTAAATCACTTTGATCAATAAAAATGGATTAATTACAATTCTTTTTCACTTGGTAACTTTTTAAATTATAAATTGAATTCGTTTAGTTTAAGTCGCTTCATATTATTAATTCTTACATTTTTGTTTAACAATTCAAACTCAAAAGTCTTATTTACGAATTGACAATTTTAAAAATCGAACGGCGTAACAAAGCAGTTTCATTTTCAACTAAAAAAAAAAAAACGAAGTTTCAACCAAATCCTTAAATTTTTAACAGAAAAAATTAATTTTAAATAAATTTGTTAAATTTTCAACGAATCAGATAAATTTTCGACAAGAAAATTGATGATCTACAAAAAAAGACAAATCTTAAACAAAATACATAATTTTTAAAGAAATTATTTAATTTTAAAGTAAAAAAGACGAATTATCTTGAAAAAGTTGAATTTTTTAAGCGAAAAATATGAGTTTTCAATGAAAGAGTTAAATTTTCAACCATAATTAAGAAACCTTGTTAAAAAAACGTATTTTTTTTACAAAGTAGTTCAACTCTTAGTGAAATAATCGATTTTCAAACCCAAAAAGATGTACAGTTGATATTTTAACCTAACAATTGCATTTTTGACCAAAAATGATACATTTTCAACCAAAAAGATTAAATTCCTACTAAACAAGGTCAATTTCCAACAAAATACATGAACTTTTCACGAAATTGTTTAATTTTAAAAACAAAAAGAGTATTTCCACCCAAACATTATGATTTTATTTTTTAACAATATAGTTGCATTTACAACAGAACGACTTTACAACCAAAACCTATTTATAGTTGATAAATCAACCGAAAAATGTAATTTTTAATCAAAAAGGATAAATTTTCCATAAAACAATTTAATTATTACAAAGAATGACGACCTTTTAACAAAACACATAATTACTTAACCAAAAATGGTATTAAGATATAAATACGACTATTATCATGTAACATAATTATACTATTATCATTATTA
>NC_046659.1:17802776-17805704 GCF_010883055.1 Belonocnema kinseyi | reverse complement strand
ATACTTAAAATAACGAAATCGAAATCTGGAAATATTAAAATTTTAATCTCTTCATTTTACTTCAAAGCAAATAGTGATATAAATAGAACCGCCGAAGTGTTCTGACCGGCAATCGTGCATCTTCAAGTTTTCAAATTCAGAAGAGGAAAAATGATTTGCGCGCGCAACTCAGTCATTTACATCCTCTCCTACTATATTCACACGGACATAGACGTGTGATAGTATTGGACCAATTCTCGTTTCAGATCTGGGATCACTGATTCAGATATCTCTCGAACTTGGGTACGATAGGGACCCTGTAGTAAGGGATTGGTCGAGTGAGAAGAGAGAGACACTTCCGTTCCATATCAAGATACTATACCAAAATTTACTACAGCTTTGCGCTTCGGTATGTGTATAGTGCTTGTTGACATCTTGAAGTGGTTAGGCAGTACTAAAAACTGAACCACCCCATGTGTTCGTTGAATATTAAGTTCATAATTGAAGCTTCATCTATTTCGGTTTAAAACGAACCTTTTTAATTAAAAAATTCAACTATTTTATTTAAATTTCTATATATTCAAAAAAAATTAATTTCTATAATGGTAAAATCTACTTATATTACTGTTGGTTAAAAAATGATATTTTTAAGTTAAAAATCATATATTTGTTTGAAATTTTTCTAGATTTTATAGAAAATTCGTAATTTTTTGTAGAAAAATAAACTTCCTAATTGAAATTTCATCTTTTTTTCGAGGATTCTCTTATTTTGTTAAAAATTCCTTTTTTGCGAAAAATTAATTTATTTAAGAGAAAATTCTATTGCACCGTTTTTGATAGTATTTATTCTAAATGAATTCTTGTTAGAAAATTTCTAAACCTAAAACGTTTCTGTTAATATATTAATTATGTATGTAATTAAGTACCTTACGAATTTCTATTACTAATCCCTTTTATTTAATAACTTCTTCTACTAATCTTCTGGGTTCACGCTACATACTTTAAATTGTTCAAATTTTCATTTTTTACGTGTTTTTCCGGTGTATGGGTTCATAATACTGTTTTTCTTTTTAATTCAATTTTTTTATTTCATAAATATTACTATTGTCTGTTTTCTTAACTTCAAAACTATCAATTACTTTGATTTTCCTAATCTGATTGAATACGCGATTCAGGTATATTATTTATTGGCGTTTAAGTACCTCGCGCCTTCTACTGCTGCATCCAATTTCCGTTCCATTTTCCCCCACCACATGGCCACAAGGCGCGTCCATTACTACAGGGTCCCTAGGGTACGACATACCAAATATGTAGGGTATGAAATAACCACTAGGTGGGGTACGAAAGGTCAGAGGTTACTGTTTTGAAATTTTTGCAGCTGTTGTCAAGAATGCCATGGTCTTAGAAAAGTTGAAGGTATGCGGATTCCACTTCGTGGAACTAGCCTCTGAGGTATGAGCATGATTGCAATTACCAGGGGTGGGATTCCGAAGCCAACTAATCTAGTTTATCGAATCTCTCTTTCTAACGCATGAATGTTTATTATATTTTTCAAGGCATTATTTATTGCCAAAAAAAGGTTAAATGCTCGAGTTATAAATATAAATTTGCGTATTTTGTTGGCGAGAAGTTTAAATCGAGGTTCTGTTACTTTCATGCAAATAATTACGCAAAAAACAGTACGAGAATTGAATAAAAAAGCACATATTGACAAAAAATAGATGATTATTTAAATTTTATAGTTTTATAACACCTAAATAGTTGTAGATTCAGTTGACGTATTTTTAATTCTAATTTAAAGAAGTATTTTTTAAATTAATGAAGTTAAACTTATTATCATAAATAATAATAATGTTAAAATGGTATCATAAAATTTAACTTTAATAAGAAAGTAATGCTTTGAAAAATACTTCAATCTTTCTAGAAAAATGTCTTGTAAAAGAAAATTTGATCAAATAGTTTTTATTTTCATAAAATTGAATTTTTATAGTTTCCTAAGGTTTTTTTTTTTAATTCAGTTAAATCTGAGGATATTATTACGCGCATAGAAAGACCTTTTCATCTTAAATATCGAACAACTTCATGCGCGGAGAATTTAGTATCCATATGCTCCACTTTTCTAGTAATCTTAACATGCCTATGCTCCACTATGTATTCTTATTAAGGTACGATTTATTCAAGATAAAAAGGTATATTGTGAGCAAACACGGACATCTCGAGCATTCGCAGTAGTGAATAACTACTGCGCATGCCAGAGATATTCGTGTTCTGCCACTACTGACTGGGACTGGGGGATAAGTTATCTCTTTCGCACATCAACATGATTGGTCTTCTCAATTTTGCTCCATAAATAGCTTCCTCAAGTTATATATGCGCTAAGATTTCTAAGTATTTCAAGATGTGACGTCAGCTGGCAAGATGTCTGTACAATGAGGGCCATGCAATAATACAAATCCTAGAGCATAAAACTTAATTTAGTTTATAACTTGAGAAAAAAATATTTTTCACATTTACAAAAAATATATCAATTTTATTATTCAATTAAATAGTTAAATAGTCTGAATACACATATTGTGAAAAATAATTATTTTCCAAGTTATTATAAAAATAAGCTTTAGTCCCATGTATTTGGTATTATTGTTTATCCCTCAGCGTGCAGACATCTTGGATATCCCCACCTAATCTGAAATATCTAATGGCTCGATTTTACAAAGTGCGAACAACGCATATGCTAAACTTCAATGACCATGACATACAATTAGCAAAGCTGTCAAAATAATAAACAATGCATTTAGACATGGTTATTTCAAATCTTGAAAATTATTTACGAAGTCGCGAACGCGTACATTATGCGTCGATAATGACGTTTTTCATTTCGTACCCCAAGAAGCGGACACATCGTACCCCAAGACTTCGTACCCCAAGTGATGGACACTTCATACCCCAAGT
>NC_046659.1:17798983-17802676 GCF_010883055.1 Belonocnema kinseyi | reverse complement strand
TAGTAGTAGTAGTAGTAGTAGTAGTAGTAGTAGTAGTGTTCTTAGGATCCGGAGGGCAAATGTCGGTCAAACTAATCCAACAGATGGCGCCACAGAAAGTAGGTCTGACTTTTTCATTGAATTGCATTAAGAAAAAGCAAAAATAATTAAAAAACTTGATGCTTTTTGCGAATAAACAAAAAACATATATGAAAAAATAAGAGTAACTATTACTAATTATATAAAAATAGAAAAAGTCATATAAATATGTAGTTCAATATAAAATAAAATTTAATTTTAAAAGACATTTTGAAAACAGTTCGAACTTCATATTTCTATGATATATTTTACTGATATTATTGATTTGATTATTTGTACTCGTTAAAAAAAATTATTTATTGTTAAAATTATTAACGGATCTAATGAAAAAATTAACAATATTCATTTCCTCAATGAAAAAATTATTTAAAACATATACATGATTGGAAGAAGTAATAAAAAAGATATCACTTATATCCAATATAAATATAATAATAATAATAATAATAATAATAATAATAATTAAAATATGTAAGACTACAACTTCAGTTGCCAAGAGAAGAATCTTTGTACCTTTAAAATCTTAACAATTACGAGTTTTGAAGGAAATATTTTTAAAAAGTAATGGTAATTTTAATTAAAATGTTTGGAGGGAATTATTGGGTAAAATGTCAATGACAAGTCTGATAAATGAAAAAATGGATTTAATATTATTTAATATGATGTATATATTTTTTTTAATTGAAACGAATATCATATATACAAATAGTCTAATTTTCGGTAAAAAAATTTTGTTTTTGCTAAAAATGCTTGAAATTGTTATGCGAATGACATTTTATAACAAAAATAATTTAAGAGTTTATAATAACCACTGTGATAAACAATTATTTTGGCAAAATATTATAATTTGACATTTTGAAATTATAATTTCCTTCAATGGCCAGAACGACTTCAAGTATTCCTTAAAATAATAAATATTTAATAATATTAGATAAATATAACAATTTAAATTTTTCGAAACAAACTAGATAAACAGATTGGAAATTTTGGCCCTTTGGCATGGAAATTTTTTGTTTGCACTGGAAATGTTTTAAGTTATGGGACGAATGACTGCTAGTCACTGACATATTAGAAAAGTTAACAATAATCACTGTTATTAACAATTTTTGTGACAAAATATTTAAACTTAAGGTTATATCAAATTTAAATTTTCTTTGATGGCCAAGTCGGTGGGTTATTGTCAAAAGATTTTGCATTGAGTGAATCATAGCATGTAGTGTTATGATTCATTTTGAATCTATTAAGATTTAAAATTCGACTTTTTCCAACTGAAACTGCCAACATTTAGAAATTGTTTATGTAAATTGTTTTTGAACATATAAGTTGTTTTATTCTACTAAATGTTATCAAAGATACATTTTTTAGGTATATCCGTAGCCACTGTAGCAACTAAAGAAAATAAAAATATTGATAAAACCTTACCTTTGAATATTTTGTCATAAGAATTATTTATAACAATGAGTATTGATAACTTCTTAAATATTTTTGTGATTAGCAGTCATTCGTCCAACAGTTTAAAACATTTTCAGTGCAGAAAAAAATTTCTATGCGAAAGCACCTAAATTTTTAACTTCTTTATCTAATTTGTTTACAAAAATTTATATTGTTATATTTTACCAAATATTATTAAATATTTATTATTTTAAGGATCACATGAAGTCGTTCTGGCCATTGAAGGAAATTATAATTTTAAAAATCTCAAATTCTAATATTTTGTCACAAAAATTGTTTAACACAGAGGTTATTATAAACTTTTAAAGTATTTTTGTTATTAAATGTCATTCCTACATTAATGTGAAGCATTTTTAGCAAAACATTTTTTTTTACCGATGATAAGATTATTGGTCAATTTGTTCATAAAATTGGTTTATAACAATAAAATGGATTAATAAGCTCTGAACACTTTTGACTGACAAAAGTGCATTTCCTCCAATTGTGCGTCATGAGTACAGTGCGTTTGTTTATAAAGTTTAATAGTTTATAGTCTGTTTATTTTAGAAATGAGGTTTGCAATAATATAATTGAAAATTTAATTCAAAATCTCCTTTAAATTAAAATTTTTTAATAAAATTATTAGAGGTTGTATGCAGCGAGAAAAAAGCTTTCAAGATTAAGCAATAAATAAATGATTGAACTGCATCAAAGTATATATGACGTTCGGTTCAAATTAATTAAATATATACATTATATTGAATAATATTATATCCATTTTCTCATTTAGTAATTCTTCTGATCATGTATATGCTTTAAATAATATTTTCATTAGCTACGTTAATAATTTTAACACTAAATTTTTTTTTAACTAGAACAAATAATAAAATCAATAATATTAGCAAAATAAATCGTAGAAATATGAGGTTTGAACTGCTTTCAAAATGTATCTTAAAATTAAATTTTCTTCATATTAAACTACATATATTTATGACTTTTTCTTTCTTTAAATAATTAATAATAGTTACTCTTATTTTTTCATATATATATTTTTTGTTTATTTGCAAACAGCATCAAGTTTTAAATTATTTTTGCTATTTCTTAATGCAATTCAATGAAAAACACAGACCTACTTCTGGTGGTTAGCGTCTGTCACAGAAAATAAAAATACCTCTTATTACCTTTCACTTTCTTTTTGACTATATTAATTTGTAGAATATTTATATTAACTTTTGTACCTCAATCTATTAATCCCTATAATTGCTTTTCTATTATTTGAATATGTCATTATCAATTTTTCTTATTCTGCGTTTCAATACATGAGATATCAATCTTTGCTATTGAATATACCAATTCTTGTTCTAAAGATATTAGGTTTTTATATTCTAATTGTAAAGTTTCGTAATTACGCTAACAATACTTTTTATATTTACACGATTTTCTTAAATCGTAATCGACTATATCAATTATGAATATTGAAATAACAAGTATTATTGTAAAATTTCTTTCAGTGTGCACGGGATTACAATCACATCAATCACATTACTTAAAGTGCAATGTGGACCAAAAATTAAAAATTTCAGAAAGAAACCATAATAATAAGATTTTCAAACAAGTATTTTTTTCTAAATTTAATGAAATATCAACTCACTCATTATTTTAAATTGCCTACAAATTTAAAGAACTGATTGGAAACCCCATGATTCTGCAAGTCAATATTTACACACAAAAAAAAGGTCTTAAAGAATACTTTTCAAAATAATGGTAATAACTTTTTTTTATTTTGTAATTAACAACTCTTTGTGCAAACAGAAACTCGGAAAGAATTACAAGAACTTCTGTCCAAGGGAAAACGTTTAACGAGGCCTGCAACAGGCACTTTACCAAAGTTCAGGAAGTCGCCGCAAATTTCTTCTGACGAAAGTCATGAGAGCGATTGCAAAGAAATCGAAAAAAGTGCACAGTTGAAAAAAGAAGTTGTAAGTAGTATGTTTAGGTATTTATATTATTTTAATTTCGTGTAGTTTTTGAAGCCTGACTAATTTGTAAATTTGAAATTGAATCCATTAACAAGTTATACTAAAATAACCCGAACTCTTCTACTGAGAGCCAGTGTCATTTTGTAGATGACGGTTGCTTTCAGTGGGACCCTGTGGTGTTTTCTGAACCCTTTTTTAGAATATA
>NC_046659.1:17795784-17798883 GCF_010883055.1 Belonocnema kinseyi | reverse complement strand
ACAATTGTCCGCGACTGCCTATTTATTTTTGTAACCATATTCAGCAGAAACCCTTGGTACAGGGACCCTCTATCCGCAACCCGAGGACGCGTTCGGTAGCTTAGTCATAGGCCCTTCGGTTTGATTCTAGAGGAATCAAAACCGAACCGATTATATATATATATTTGGAAAAAAAAATACTTTCAAAAACTTCATTGTTTATTATTAGTGGCGTTGTTTGTCAGGCAAAATATTAGTTTGATAAAACTGCTTGAACATTTCCAAATGTTACAAACTTTTTATTCAGAGCTTTTTACACCATTATTTTTGATTGTACGATTTAAATGATTGATGGCTCTTTTACCTTGAAAATAGAATCACATATTTTTTTAAATATAACTAATATATACACACAAAATACTACCTTAATGTGTACAGTTATTCAAATAAAATAAAAGAAAACGGTAATATAAGTACTAAATATTTTAATGTAACAAACACGATTGCAAATTCCTAAATATTAAACCGCAAACGGTTCTACAACATAGTCTTAAATTTGAGAGATGCATGACCCATATTTACGCAAGACCTTTTAAGCTTGAACCCCTCAATTACTTGCGGGGAAACCCTAGAAAGCATGCTTCTGGAGTTAAGTAAGAACCGTATGTATCTTTGCCTATAGTCCGTATACCTGGTTGAACCTAATAAATTTTGGAAATTTTCCTCCTTTTATGGTCTATTTCTGTTGTAAGAATACTCGGTATGAATGGCTGCGTAGTTGTGAGCCCAAAATTACGAAAATAAAATTAGCACCTTATTACGGTTAAAACACTGTTTAAAAAAAAGTCATTGTTTAAGTTTTGTAATTTTACATAAAAAAACATTCAGTTTCTAAAAAAAGGCGAATTTTAAACGACAAATAGTTCAATTGACAAACAAACAAGAATGGAATAAATGGAATAGTTGAATTGTCAGTTTAAAAAAATTAATATTTTCAACAACAAAAATTAATTTTCAACAGAATGCATGAATTTTTACCCACTTACCTTAAAGAAGTCAAAACATGAATTTTCAAACAAAAATGAAATAGCTGAATTTTCAAATAAAAACATTAATTTCCAACAATATAATTTATTTTCTATCCAAAGTGCTAAGTATGTAACTAAAATCGTAATGTTTTAACCAAGAAGATTTATTTTTAGTTCACAAAATTAATTTAAAGTTTAAAAAAAAACAGGTTTTCAACCAAGTAGATGAAATTCAACTAAAATGATAAATCTGCAACAACAAAAAGCAAGTTTCAACAAACCCCTTCAACTATTAACTTGTAAAATTCTTTAATTTTTACCTGCTAAATGTTTCAATGTATACAATTTTAAGTATTCCTTCAAAATTTTTGAATTTCACATTGCAGTTTAAAATTAATTATTTAACTAAGAATTGGTTTTAATGATTTTTTCAACTATAAAATGTTATTATAATAAATAATTTTTTAAAATTTATTATCTTCAGTTTTTAGAACAATAATACTTTGATAATAATAATATGAATAATTATACCTAATTATTTTAATATATATTATTTAAATTTCAAATTATTATTATTATTAGGTTTTCTTAACAGATTAGGAGTTTATATAATAATAATTCAAGGATAATTTTCAAATTTAATAAACAATTTTAAAGTACAAGTTTTTGTTAAAAAAAATTAAGAGAAAAATGTTCTTAGCATGTATGCATCGCTGGAAACAAACTTATTGAAAAATCATTTTCGAAGCAATGTTTTTTTTGCTTCTGACATTGGTTTTATTAAAAAATAGTTAAGCGCATTTTTCACTTAATTTTAATGTACAGAAAGTTTTCTTTTGATTTTGACTGAAAAATTAAATACGTATATTTAATATCATATATACATACATACATATATGCATACATATATACGTATATATATACATATATAATAATAATAATAATAATAATAATAACACAATTTTCATACATTTCTTTTAATGTTTAACAAAGTTCTATTTGTTCACTCAATTTTCATTTGCTCAAGCAGTTATTTTTCGATAACTATTAAATAGAACAAATATAATTAATTACTATTTCAAAAGTATTTTTGGAAAATTAATTATTTAAACTAATTATATTTGTTTAAATAATTAAAAAGTGGTAAATTTTTTCTTTCTACACGCTATAAAGTCAGAAACATAATGCTATGTGTTCTTTTTTATGGCAATTCTTTTAATTACCGAAAAAAACTGCTTTAGCAAATAAATATTGTTTAAATAAAAAAAAATGTATTAAACAATAAAATAAATGTGTCAAAATTATATCATTATTCAACAGAAAGTAGCATATGATGCCAATTTGAATAAAATTGGACATCTCTGGCTCAATTGAAAAAATTTTGAAAATAAACAATAATTAATTGTCCAAATAATTACGTAATGTTTTTAGACAAATTCACTACTCCAAACAATGACAAAATATTTCATTTCAATAAGAAAATAAGATCATTTTTTTAATTTCTGGAGAATAAATGATTGTTTAAATAATTTACATTTGTTTAAACAATTGGAAAATGTTTTAAAAGTCACAGTAAATATTAAAATTGTATATTAAAGATTATTTCTTTGAAAACGACGACGGGAATTTCTGAAAAATAGCAAAAAGCATATCTGCGACAACTTATGCTAATTTTAATCTTTTCATTGCAAGTAACATATCGTTGGAATCGCAAATAAACGTACATTTCGAAAATAATATTATTAAATTACAGTGTAATGCGTCGAAAAGCAATTAAGACTTTTTAAAAATAAGGTTGAATTGATAGCATCAATTCAACCGTTCTTTATTGACAAAATTTAGATACACTCAAATTAGATGCGAATAACAGACTGAGCTCGGGCGGGATTCTTACATGTATATATAGTCTAGGTACTTAGTGGGAGAAGGTTCAGAGTCGAAGGTTCAAATTCCCCCTTCTAACACCCCCGTTTCTGGATTAAATTTCGTCCTCGAAATTATATTATTACTTTCCTTCCTTTTAAGAGAGTTTGACGAACATCTTCTAAAGGAGGTTGCATTTCGGCAGTGTAGGTTATAACATGAGGTTGGT
>NC_046659.1:17793893-17795684 GCF_010883055.1 Belonocnema kinseyi | reverse complement strand
CCACTCTGATCTGAATTGTAAATTGATTCCAAACCTTTGCTTTTAATTATTTTTTTCACATCTGAAACAAAATCATCAGCTGCTTTTTGTAAATATTCTCTCGCTTTAACAGTCTTTTTTGTTACGAATTTATTTATCTTTCTGCTGACTATTCTGTGAGCCTTTTTAAAATTTTGTAGCCAATGACGTGACGCTTTAAACCTTATATCTTCATGTCCAACGATTTTCTGAGCTTGTAATGCCCATTTTTGTAAATCTCTATCGTGAATTATATAACCGGCATCGGAAGCCGACTGAAAATTATCTAATACAAATTTATTGATTCTTTCAATTTTTTCTTAATAAGTGCCTCCTTTATTCAAAGTATGCGCCCATCGTCTCAACTGTGTAATTGATTGAACTTTTCGAAATCTATGCTGCACAGTTTGCAGAGCGAGATTTTTCGTAACTCCGCTTCTCCAATAGTCCACAGCTTTTCGTTTGTAATCCCAAGATAGATCTTCTGTATCCGCTGTACATACTAGTCCGTGTTCATCAACATCCGCTGACCAGATTCTGCCAATATCTTCAACAATATGTATTTCAGTATCCTTAAATGGCTCTTGAAAAGCTAATGTAGATTCCACAATGAATTCTGGATCCTCAAATTATTTATACAATCAAGTAATAGTTTTTCTATATTATCCTTCAAAGCAATTTCATCTTTAGTAATGGGACATTCTTGTATATTCATAGCTTGAAAAGATAATAATAATAATTGTATAACATTTATAGGATTGATAGTCATTTTCCCAATACCTAGAAATAATAATTATTATTTGTTTTTTACACGGTGAAATCCGAAGCGCATTAATTTGAATATTTTTTTACAAAGTCAGGCAATAATTTTTAATATCATTTAAATCAACATTACACTGACAATTACGTATCAATTTCATTTCTGATTTATTCAAACGATAATTAAATATTGAATATTCCAAAATTTCTTGTCCATCTTTGATCCCTCACCAATTCTGGAAAAAGACCACATAAAAATTTGAAGTACTGCATTTTATAACTCTTTATAAGCCATATCTAAGTCACTAATTAAAAAATTATTTTCGTTAAATACGATGTGAGTATGAACATTTTTTCAAAAATTGACATTTTGCTTCAAATTTTCAAAATCTCCGTAAATTTAAATGATAGACAAAAATGTATCGAAGAGAAAAGGTTTGCTTTTTGAAGTGGAAATAAGTATTGACCAAAAATTATATGGTAGAATTAATAGTATGTACGAATTCCAAAATACTATGTTATACTTTGATGAAATTTGGAGTTTGGAATTTGATTGCACATTTATTGGATTCCAATGTAATTTTTTGTAAATTCAACAAACACTGCACTCACAATTAATATACTGATTCAAACGAGCTCGATGAAGCTCTGACTAAAGACTGATGATGAGAGGTAATATCGAGTATTCGAGTGTTGTTTTGGCGAGCTGATTGTGAGTTCAAGAGTGCGATCGCATCGTCGAAAAAGGTCATATCTATCCAAAACATGGCACGGCGACTTACTGATTTGATAATTTAATCGTTGAGGTTTTTCGCAACGTCAGATCTCGACAACAACAACAAAAAAATGATAACTTTAATCTTATCTTGTTATTCTAAGCTGTTTACTTCTCTTAATTTGTTTTCCAAGCGCTTATACGTTTATTCTTCGTATGAATTTATTCGATAGTTAGTTAGTTCTTCTTGCTTTGAATTATTAATTTTTTATTAACTTTGAAAGTCCCATAGAAAAAGA
>NC_046659.1:17787383-17793793 GCF_010883055.1 Belonocnema kinseyi | reverse complement strand
TTTTAAGTAATGAAAAAATAATACTTGTGATTGAATTTTAGGGATGAATTCATTTGTAAGGACTGATTTCAGAAAATTTCAAACTACATCAACTTTACTTAAGAATTTTAATAGTATCCAAGAGTTTTACACCATGATATAGTAATGGAATAACGAAGTATAACAGTATAAATGTTAGATGTAGCTCACCCCCTCAAGGGATTTTTTTTTGAAAATGCCGGAACAGGTCAACTTTATTTTTGATTATTGTGCATAAAACAATTAATTTTGTCAAGGCTCAACAGATTTTGGAATGTGTATAGTGAAAAAAATGGCCATCAAATATAGTTTTTCATTAATAAAAAACGGGGGTTGCGAGTCTGATGACTAAAAATAATGCATAAATATATGCTTTTCAATAACAAGTGTTACCCACTTTGTTTCAGTAAAAAATTACGAATTGTATTCGAGAAATTTAAAAAAATGTGTTTTTAGGGGTAAACTTCAAGGGTGGTTTTCATCCCTTAAATATGCTTATGGGCACGTATAAAAAAATACATGTCGAATATTTGTTGATGTTCTACAACATATCACAATTTCAAGAAAATCGGTGAGGTACACCTCGGGTACCTTCCTTGTTAGAAGAATAATTTCTATTTTTCAAAATTTTTTGATTTTACAATGACAAAACTTGAAATACATTTTGTCATTTTAATCTTAATCTTCCATGCATGGATATGAATTGAATCTCAACTTATCCAAATGGAAAATTTTAGTCTTCTTATATTTTTCTTTTGCTTTTAGGAGTCTCTCGTGAGCCAGCGAGTGCACATTGTCAAGCCTCAGAAAGAGCTCCTGCAAATGCATCGTATACGTCTTATCAGGCGGATTGGGAGAGAAGCTTGTTGGAAAATTAGCATCTCTACCATAAACTAGAGTGAAGGGAACAAGGCCTGTTGCCTCGTGAACATTCACATTATAAGAGAAAACTGCAAATCGAGTCCAATCATCCCAGTCAGCTTTTCCTTCGAAACTTCTGAGATATTTAATCAATGTATGATTACTTCTTTCTAAAGATCCCAGAGTCTGCGGATGATAAGCAGACGATTGGATCTTTTTAATTCTAAATACTTTGCAAAAAACCTTGATTACTTTACTAACCAAATTAGCACCCTGATCAGATTGTATTACCCGCGGGTAACCATACCGCGTAAGAAATTCTTCGGCTAAAGCTCTGGCTATAGTGACTGAATCAGTATCCTTCACATATATTCCATAACAATATTTTGAAAATACACATTGAATCGTAAGGATATGTGTATTACCCCTAGAAGTGACTGGAAGAGGTCCTACAAGGTCAATTTGAATATTTTCAAATAATTCTTTGAGAGTGTCAGTTATCAACATTGGTTGACGATTTTTCCTTCTAACCAATTTATTTCTCAAACAATTTTTACATGAACCAACGATTCTTTTAACATCTTCCTTCATATTATCCTAATAATATTGAGATCTAAGCGTCCAATAACATTTTGAGGAACCTTTATGTCCACCTTCAGCAGACTCGTGAAATTCTTTGATTATGTCATCTCTTTCATGAAAATACACATTGAATCGTAAGGATATGTGTATTACCCCTAGAAGTGACTGGAAGAGGTCCAACAAGGTCAATTTGAATATTTTCAAATAATTCTTTGAGAGTGTCAGTTATCAACATTGGTTGACGATTTTTCCTTCTAACCAATTTATTTCTCAAACAATTTTTACATGAACCAACGATTCTTTTAACATCTTCCTTCATATTATCCTAATAATATTGAGATCTAAGCGTCCAATAACATTTTGAGGAACCTTTATGTCCACCTTCAGCAGACTCGTGAAATTCTTTGATTATGTCATCTCTTTCATGACGTCGTGGAATAATTATTTCACCGGAGCAGATGACCACTCATAATTCAGTCCCGACAAAATGCTGCCGAAACATTTGCTCAATCGAGAGCCAAGATATCTGATCCAAATAGTTTCCCTTCTTTAAAATCTTCACGCTCTTGAAAATAAGAGTATTCATTGCATTTTTTAATGCAATAATTGCACTAGATATGTTATTCAAGAAAAGCTGATCATCATACTTATTCCTCACAATCAAAGCAAAAATATACCTATTGTTTCGGGTGAAGACTACTACTTCACCTAATTTAGGATTACTTCCTAAGAAATCTTCAACTCGGAAGAGATTATGACTCACTAATTCTTTATTAGTTTCAGACATCATCGAACCATCGGCTGAGACAAAATGAGCAAGATGGCCTTTACCCATATAAATTTTGTCATTACTGTATGATACACACGCGTCTGAGATGACCAATGCAGGAGTCTTTTCAAGAACAGCAGCACTGTTCTCACCACTGTGTTTGTCTTCCATCTCCTGCAAAGCGCACAATTCACTTTGCGTCTTTACGGCAGAATAATTTAGTCCAACGCCCGCACCCCACAACCCATTCAGAGCCGATGATGATGTGGACATCGAGGGCTTCTGCTTTTTGGGCACCTGAGCTAAACCATTTTGAGCCGATGAAGGTATCTTAACTGGGTCGTTAAGGTCTTCATCAGGTGAAGCCATAAGACTGTCATCACTGAGAGCTGAATCTCCCGACTCCGGTTTGGAATCCTTATCTTTCAAAGGAACACCTAAACTACCAGGGTTAGCGCGTTTCCATCCCCACGAATCTAGACCAAAATGCTGTGGTATATTGGCGCAGACCGATAACGGGGTCCCTAATAGGCTACATCCAACAGAAATCGCGAGTCATCGTGCCTCGGTACTCTGATCCTGGGTGGCGATTTGATAACTCTGAGACATTGAGTCTGGATTATTATTCTGGAATTCACTTTTCCAGGCTTATACACAATCACGTAATCATACTCACTCAGCTGGATTCGCCATCTAGCCAACCCCGAGACAGGATTCTTAATGCTATGCAGCCAAACTAAGGGCCTATGGTCAGTAACGAGGACAAATTGGTGACCATATAAGTAAGGCCGGAAATAGTTGACGCAGAAGACAATAGCAAGAAGTTCCTTCTCTATTGTAGAATAATTTATCTCAGCTCCTTGAAGAGTCCTTGAGGCAAAAGCGATTGGCAAGTCCTGACCAATCTTACCCTGACTGAGGACACCTCCAAGAGCGTAATTTGAAGCGTCTGTTGTCAATACAAATGGTTTTGAAAAGTTAGGTTACTGTAACAATGGTTCGGAACAGATTTTATCAAGCAGGATCTCAAAAGCTTCTTGTTCTACAGATGAAATGGCTTAGCCACTTTAGCGAAATCTGGAATAAACCTCCTATAGTAATCTACAAGCCCCAAGAATTGTTTAACATTTTTCTTTCATCTTGGAATAGGAAAATTCTTTACAGCTTCTATTTTTCGAAGATCTGGTTTCACCCCTTCTTGGGTGATAATATGTCCCAAATATACTATTTCTTTTTTCAAGAAATAACACTTTCCAGGGTTCAAAGATAATCCCGATGTTCTTAAACGACCTAAAAGAGCTTTTAATTTTAGACTGTAATCAACAAGTGATGAGGCATAGATGACAATGTCATCCATATAAACAAATAGATCAATTCCTTGTAAACCAGTCAGATCTGTAGCAGGGGCATTTTTAAGTCCAAAGGGCATTCTATTAAACTCGAAATGAGCGAATGGAGTAGAAAAATCAGTTTTTGCTTTGGATTCGGGATCCATGGGTATTTGATGGAAACCTGATGCTAAATCCATAACAGAAAAATATGTAGCTCCTCCTAATTAATCTAATATCTCTGTTATTTGCCTGATACCTTCTTGTGAAATGGAAAATGATTCTGATACAACGTGGAAAGAAGCTTCGAGGCCCCTTATGATCAACCTGATTTCACCCATAGTGGAAACCCTTTCCGGGCCTATTCCAACCAAATGAATTATTCGCTTTTTATTTATCCAAACTGTGGGACTCAACACATTTTCTTTAATTAAGTTCACTCCTGCGCCAGTATCAATTAAAAAGATCACCTTATTCTTCGAAAAAGAAAAATTATCAAATTCTACTGTCGCATTTGGACCGAATTCATTAAACTGTCCGAGTGAGAAGATGATGCGCTGGGTTGACAGAAGTCCTGTAAATTCCGGTATAATATCTCTGACTATTCGCGAAATTTTCTCGGGTCCAGAAATAAGATTTAACAGTAACAAAGGAACAGAGGGGGAGTCCCGGACCTGAGTCTCATGTCTTTGCAAATCATTCCAACCCTCGCAACTTTGATCTGAACTCAAAGAATTTGTCCTATCACTATCAGAAGGATTTTCGCTCTCTACTAATCTGGATCGCAATTCTTGAGTTACTAAAGCGGGTGGTCCACCAGGACTATCATTTTTGTCTCGTCTAGCTTTTTTCGGTGCCAAGTTACAAAAAAAAAAATTTCTAAAGACTTACTCTTTTGACGACAATCTTTTGCAGACAAATAATCCAATTAATAGTGCAGAATAAAATTCACAACACTGTTGACCTTAATTTTTCACATTTATTCACTCAATTCTTCATTGCTCCAGGAAGATTTTCTGAATTGCTTGAGTGTCCTTGATCCTTCAGGAATTTCCTTCGAGTAGTTGTTATTGATTTCTCTCCGGTTGATCCCACGGTGCCATACTTCCTTCCGTTTCGGGCAGGTAATTCAGCGTCAACTTTTTATTTTCCACGTTGAGGTAAGGATTTTCTTATTGAAAATTTATTTTATCCTTTTAGAGCCACGGTTATTGAGGAATAGTTTGCTGGTCTCTATTTAACCATTAACAACCTTGGTGCAATTGTCAACACCCTATGCTACCGGGATTAAAACCACCCCAAAACCCTGGTAGAAGATTGCGGCTTTTTTATGTTTATTGTTATAAATTGATAATCCTGTTTCATTAATTTTTCAGATTCAAAAGACAGCGTCTTTTATCTGTGGAGTAGTCTCCTTTGTGGTAAGACGAACATCCTTGAATTTCAATCAGGGAGTCAGTAGTCCAGTGACCCAGTTTTTCTTCAATTTATTTGATTTTTTCCTTTATGGTGCAACACATCCCACCGCTGTCACCAATTGTAATGCCCAAATTTCACCTAGGTTTTCTATCGACAATTCACTGCTCTCTGATTGGACATCTGAACGGCATCGTTGTTACCGTTGATTCGTTGAAATGAAAACCATTTAAAGGAACTTATTTGAAATAAAAACACTTAATTTAACAGTTGATGATTCACAATTTATTAAAGATGCATTTCCACCATCACTGTCTCAGAAGTCACAAATCACCATTGTTTATAAATGTTTATATCGCGGTGTCCCGTTTCGCGTTTAACAATTGATCTTATTTATAATAGTTTATTATTTAACAACAATTTCAATGAATTAACTAAATTCAAATACAATACAAAGTTTCTGAGTCCAAAAACTCAATTATACACTATCAAGTGTCGCAGGTTTAGTATTAAATATGCGGTTTCGGAGATGCAAAATCTGGCGTTTTTCCGTTGTGCGCGCGTTTTTATAAACTCTGTTTTGGGCGGAGAAATCTCCCACTTTCCCTTTTCAGCCAATAAAATCGCTGACGCCATTCGGTACAAAGTTCAAACTGTGACCGGATGTTTATAATACCATTTCCTGTCAAAATTCGTTCTAAGGCACGTTTTGATACTAAAAATAGCTCTGTGACTCATCTTTAGGAATGCTAATAATATAACCTATTCTCATAGCGTCGTAGTCTATAAGTATTTCCCTGTTATCGAATTAATCTGTAATTCTTATTCTTTCAATTATTTCAGGACAGAGAGAGAGAGAGTATTAAAATAATGATTTTTTCTTCTAAATTGTTCTTATTCTATAATTTCTAAGTTATGGTTATTAGTTAAACTTCAAATTCTAATTTGAATTTGAACACACATCGATCAATCGATATATCGAATCGATATCTAGCTAGTCGATACTAGCTTTCGAGGTACACCTTGTGTAACTAAAAGTATATGTTTTGAGGGCTCTAGCATCCGAAAAACTATATCGATACAGCGAGTCAAATGTAAATAAATAATGATTGAACAATTAACAGTTTGTGAATAAAGAAAAGAATGTTAAAATTAAAAATCACTGTATGAAAGCGAAAGTTTCCAATAGGTGTGGTTTCAAGTTTAGTGTGCAAGACTTTCAGAGTGGTATAAGTTGTATGTTTACTGTTTTTGTTACGAATGCGTCGAATACCTGTCGCACGCATAGTGTTGGTAAAAGTAATTTGATATTTTCATAAGCATACCTACCTACTTACCTACCTACCTACCTGCCTGCCTGCCTGCCTGCCTGCCTGCCTGCCTGCCTGCCTGCCTGCCTGCCTGCCTGCCTGCCTGCCTGCCTGCCTGCCTGCCTG
>NC_046659.1:17785672-17787283 GCF_010883055.1 Belonocnema kinseyi | reverse complement strand
TTTTGGTCAAAAATGCAATTGTTTGGTTGAAATATGAACTGTACATCTTCTTGGGCTCAAAAGTCGATTATTTCACTAAGAGTTGAATTACTTTGTAAAAAATACTGGTATTTTAAACAAGGTTTTATAATTATGGTTAGAAATTTAACTATTTGGTTGATAGTTTAACTCTTTGATTGAAAACTCATATTTTTCGCTGAAAAAAATCAACTTTTTGTAGATAATTCGTTTCATTGACTATCAAATTAAATAATTTCGTTAAAAATTCCTGTATTTTATTTGAAATTTGTTTTTTTTTTTTGATATCATTAATTTTCTTGGTCGAAAATTCATGTTATTGTTTGAGAATTTAACAACTTTATTGAAAATTTATTTTTGCGATTAAAAATTACTTTTATATCTAAAAAAGTAACTATTCTAGAATTGATTAAAAATTAATCGTTTTTATCTGGAAATTGAACTATTCAATTTTTGGTTGAAACTTTATCCAGTACATTGTATTAGTTAAAATACCAATTATTTCATATAAAATTAATTTAATTTGTTAAAAAGTAAACTTTTGGGTTTACTTTTTTTTTAAATCTGCAAAAGTCTAAATCGAGTTTCAAATTATTTGAAATAATTTCAAGTTTTAAATTAATTTTGAATCTTTTTTAGATTAAAATTGTAGCGTTTAAACTTTAAATTTACCTGATTACAAATTTAACAATACAAGGCTTTCTATTTCGAACCATTTTGTTCAAATTTGTATAGTTTTCAACAGTTGTTCGTAATGGATTGTTTTAAATGAACGGTCAAATATTGCTGATAATTAACGAAATTTTCTTTTTTTCATTAAAAAATTTCAAATTGAATGGGTTAAAAATAAAAATTTTTAGACTGAATTAATATTTCAAGTCATAATCGAAAACAAATAAATTAAATTTCTAACAAATAATTGGTGTTTTAACTAATACAATTTACAGGATACAGTTTAACCAAAAATGGAATAGTTCAATTTCCAGATAAAAGCTGTGATAAAAAATTGAATTGAACAAGGAAGAACAAAACGAATTTTCAACAAAATTTTTAAATTTTCAAGGAAAAAGGTGAATTTTCGACCAAGAAAATTAATGATCTACAAAAAAGACAAGTTTTAAACAAAATACATGAATTTTCAACGAAATTATTTAATTTTAAAGTCAAATAGACGAATTATCTACAAAAAGTGGAATTTCTTAAACGAAAAATATGAGTTTTCAATCAAAGAGTTAAACTCTTAACCAAATAGTTAAATTTTCAACCATAATTATAAAACCTTGTCAAAAAAAACTTATTTTTTTTTACAAAGTAATTCAACTCTTAGTGAAATAATCGACTTTTGAGCCCAAGAAGATGTACAGTTCATATTTCAACCAAACAATTGCATTTTTGACCAAAAATGATACATTTTCAACCAAAAGATTAAATTTCTACCAAATAAGGTCAATCCAACAAAATATATGAACTTTCAACAAAATTATTTAATTCTAAAGTCAAAAAGAGTATCATCTACAAAAAAGCTGAATTTTTAACCCATCAAGATTTAAATAAGACTATTATAATATAACATAATTATAAGAGTATCATTAA
>NC_046659.1:17775505-17785572 GCF_010883055.1 Belonocnema kinseyi | reverse complement strand
TGGCAAACTGACTTCAGGTATGATATTTATTATTGATGATTACAGTTTTTAACTTATGTCACGTGAATAAAAATGAGTTTTTTCAATGGTTACAGAAGATTTCAAAACATGGCTCAAGGATGTGTATTTTCCCAATCTTGGGATTCAAGTGTCTTATTAATTGATTCGTGGAGTGGGCATTGCTCTGATGCTGTAAAGGAAGCAGCACCTCCAAACAAAATTGTTGATGTAAAAATAATTCCAAAAGGAACAACAGGCAAAATTCAGCCACTAGATGCTTTCGGCTTCCGAGTGTGGAAAAATTACGTCCGTCGCTTCGAGGATAGTGTAACATTAATGAATGAGGATATAGAACTTCATAAAAGAAATAACATTATAAAACTCCAATCCTTGGTACATAATCAATTGTCATCTCCTCGATACAATACTTATTCAAATATTCATGGTATAAAAGTGGCTACGTTGAATCAAAGCCAAATGAATTTTATAACCCCGTAGATTTTAGTTTTGGTAATGATTCTAATGAGCGTTGTGAAGTTCCTGGTTGCTCTAACCCAGCAATTGTAAGATGCTCTTGGTGTAAGAAATCATTATGCTTGAAACATTTTTTTAATGATTATGATTATTGCCAGGATTATAAAAAGTAACATTAAAACTCAAAACTATTGAAATATTAAATTTTTGAAAATTTTTGTGTACTTTGAATCATTAATTTTTTATTACCTTTGAAAGTCCCATAGAAAAAGAATAAAATCATAGAGATACGACAATATCTCGTGTGGGGCTGGTTCACCCCTTATTATAGGTTTTTTATTAAGGTGAGAACCGTCGATTTCGTATTTGGATATTGTGCATACTGCCAAAATTTTTTTGGTCAAACTCAAAAAACTAGTATTTTCATATTGAAAAGGGTGTCATTTTTTTATTGAAAAATAGGGGTTGATACATTAGTGGGGTAAAGAATTTTAATTCAATACCAAGGATGTGAACTAAAATTATTACACGTTTTACGCCACTCAATAGTCCAAGGGTATTTTTAAGTAAGGAAAAAATAATACTTGTGATTGAATTTTATGGATGAATTCATTTGTAAGGGCTGATTTCACAAAATTTCAAACTACATCAACTTTACTTAACAATTTTAATAGTATCCAAGAGTTTTACACCATGATATAGTAATGGAATAACGAAGTATAACAGTATAAATGTTAGGGTAGCTCACCCCCTCAAAGGATTTTTTTTTGAAAATGCCGGAACAGGTCAACTTTATTTTTGATTATTGTGCATAACACAATTAATTTTGTCAAAGCTCAACAGATTTTGGAATGTGTATAGTGAAAAAAATGGCCATCAAATATAGTTTTTCATTAATAAAAAACGTGGGTTGCGAGTCTGATGACTAAAAATAATGCATAAATATGTGCTTTTCAATAACAAGTGTTACCCACTTTGTTACAGTAAAAAATTACGAATTGTATTCGAGAAATTAAAAAAAATGTGTTTTTAGGGGTGAACTTCAAGGGTGGGTTTCACCCCTTAAATGGACTTATGGGCACGTATGAAAAAATACGTGTCGAATATTTTTTGATGTTCTATAACATATCACAATTTCAAGAAAATCGGTGAGGTACACCTCGGGTACCTTCCTTGTAAGAGTCATTTTGGAATTAAGGCAATTTTGAAAACTATAAACGATAAAAGTAGTTTATAATTTAAAATTAAATTTGAATACAAAAATATTATGTACATAATAATCATAATAAAATTAAAAAGAAAATTAAAAATATGCAACTTAGGTGAATAATAACATTCGTCGAAACGTCGGCTTTAAAAATCTTACTTCTTTTCTTCTAGAGTATATATACATATAAATCACATTTTTCATGAAAAAATATAAAAAGGAGTTAAGAAATTTAAAAGCTATTAAGCGTCAGTACGAAATGAAAACTCTTCACCTTCGTAACAAAAACAAAAAAAAAAATAAAAACAAGAGGGTGAATATAGAATTAAAAAAGTCGAATGTGAAATGTATATATAATTGGTTATATTTATAATTAATTATTATACATATAATTAGTTCTTTACCATTTTGAATGCAAAAATAATAAAATCAGTACACTCCTAGAATTGGTGATAAAAAACTATGAGTGCTATAGCTTAATTCCTCGGTTCGCCACTATCTGCAGACCTAATTGACCTAAACAAACATTTTAGAAACAATTTAAAAACAAAGAAAAGTAATTATAAATTAATAATTTTTATACAATATAATATATGCATTGTTGAATACTTATCTGAGCACGAAATTGCAAAATAAATATTAAATACTGCCAAGTATCCCTGGTCCTGGTGATTCTGAAAGTATTTCTTTTATTTATTAAATGTATAATGAACAAAATTAAATTAAATTTTAAAATGATTTCATTTGCTATTTTTACTAGGTTCAATCGTGATAAATATGATCATTTAAATTAAATCGTTAAATTTGAATTCAAAAAGGTTTCGCGGGTAATTTAACCTAAAAATTAAGGATTTCCTTTACACCAAAGATAATAATTTTCATTTTGAAAAAGTAAATTGATGAGAATAAAATTGAATTTTTTTTGGTTTTTTTTAAATATTATTTTACCAATCAGTAGTGAAAATTCTTTTTTTTAATGCAAAGAATTTTTTTTTAAATGTGGGGAGTGAGGGCTTGCGCATGCCAGTCTCGGATTGAGGTTATGCAAGTCAAAACAATTTAAAAAAAAAGAGAAACCTTAAACGATATTAAAATTGAGGAGGAAACTGTTTGAATTATTATTTTTTTAAATATTATTGATTTTGAGAGTTGGTAATTTAAATTTTTACCTGCAATTGATATTCCGAAAAGTTGGGTTCTTTTCCCACACTACAGAACCGGTGAAGCTCGTTCAAATCTTCATTCCTATCGAATCTTTCATTGATTCTGGATCTCGAAAATTCTTTTCGTTTTCTTTTATTTTCCTTGTATAAAAGTGAATTGGTGTTGTGACATTGTCAAAATGATTCTTATCTCCCTGTTGGTGTATTGTGCTCTGAATTATTTATCAGACAAATTTCAAAATATCCGGGATTTTAGACCAGCACTGGAACTGCTTGTGCCTCCCAGACAAGTCCCAGATATCATTCCTGAAGTTAACGTTCCTGAAAATCAGAGAATATTTTATATTCAAGGAAATAACGATCTCTCTGAGGAAGTGATTAATTTACTATCAGCTGAAAACTCACACATCCGGCATGTATATGGTCAGGTTTCGGTAGCCCAAGGTCCTGAGGGTTGGATTTGGAGGTATGTTAACTGTGCCCAACAAGGATTACTGCCAATTCGTCATCAATAGGAAATGAGGACTCTCCATTTTGTCGGAATAACAAACTTTTTTCCTCCTCGTCCTTGTGAAGGATGTGAGTCTGAGCCGTTTTTTTAATTTTCCTGTCGGAAGATGCTGGATTTTCCTTCAGGTTATCCAGAAGTCAGAATCGCATCATGTGGGCTGGCATGCCTACAGGGTGCTCGAGATCGTTGTCAACCCCATGGACTTAGAGTCACCTTTCAGGTTCCAGGTCGTAAATTATCAAACGGAACCATCCTTTGGAATTTTCTTTTGGTTCGAGGTGAACCAGATGGAGGGCGTTCGAGACGTCATTTCCCTTGGAACGTCCGGGCGTTTGAAATTGTTTTCCTGACTGTGTAGTGTTACTGTGAAATAATTTTAAGATTAAAAAGTGACTCTTAAGATAGGAAAAAATACAATAGTGAATAACAAATCATAATGATTCATTTATATACAAAGTATTATTTTATTAAAAAAGAGGTTTCTTTCTCAGGCACAATTTTTATAGAAACTCATGACGGAAAAATTAAAAGAAAAATAGTTTGTTAAATTCAATGAAACTTATTTCAAAATTCAAATAATATGTATCTTAGACTTTAAGTGTCACGCATTCCTTTTTTATATATAAATATATTTAGTAAACAAAAACTTATGTTAAATTTCTATAAATTTTATTAATTGATAAATAATCTACATTCTAGATTCGCTCTCTCATTTTTGTAATGTTGAGAATGGGATAGTATAAAAAATATATGTATGTAACTACATTAAAATTTTATTTCTTTAACCTTATTTTAAATATCGAATTAGTTTAAGATTTATCATTTTGTTTTCTCTTAATTTTAGATTGCCGCATTTTATTTGTCTTAATTGAATATTTTAAAACTGATTTACTCATTTTCTTCTTATAATTGGTTTATGAAAATAAAAAAATAAAGTATTCAGAAAAAGCTTAGAACCATATATCCATAAGTACAGTTAAGTCACATACCTTTTGGGTCAAAAAGTCATAAAATTGGAGTTAAGTAAACATCCCAAATGATTTATTGGAAATTTGAGCATGAATGGCCCTTTTGAATTACTCATGGAAAACCCTCAGCACTTGAAAACTCGTAAATTAACTCTTGAAATTTTACACTTAGAAAACTGAGAAAACGTAAACCCACATTCAGGAACGCGAATGACGTTTGAGAAAAAGGCTGTCTCCACCCTGTATCAGCCTTTTAATTAAGCGGGGAGGTGTAACGATATAGTTTTTCGGGTGCTAGAGCCCTCAAAACATATGCGTTTAGTTACACAAGGTGTACCTCGAAAGCTAGTATGAATTAGCTAGGCATCGATTCGATATATCGATTGATCGATGTATGTTCAAATTCAAATTAGAATTTGAAGTTCAACTAATAACCATAACTTAGAAATTATGGAATAAGAACAATTTAAAAGAAAAAATCATTATTTTAATACTCTCTCTCTCTGTCCTGAAGTAATAGAAAGAATAAGAATCACAGATTAATTCGATAACAGGGAAATACTTATAGACTACGACGCAATGAGAATAGGTTAGATTCTTAGCATTCCTAAAGATGAGTCACAGAGCTATTTTTAGTATCAAAACGTGCTTTAGAACGAATTTTGACAGGAAATGGTATTATAAACATCCGGTCATAGTTTGAACTTTGTACCGAAATTGTTTGGATATGTCAATCAACGACGCCCAAAACAGAGTATATAAAAACGCGCGCACAACGGGAAAACGCCAGATTTTGCATCTCCGAAACCGCATATTTAATACTAAACCTGCGACACTTGATAGTGTATAATTGAGTTTTTTGTACTCAGAAACTTTGTATTGTGTTTGAATTTAGTTAATTCATTGAAATTATTGTTAAATAATAAACTATTATAAATAAGATCAATTGTTAAACGCAAAACGGGACGCCGCGATATAAACAATTATAAACAATTGTGATTTGTGACTTCTGAGACAGTGATGGTGGAAATGCATCTTTAATAAATTGTGAATCATCAACTGTTAAATTAAGTGTTTTTATTTCAAATAAGTTCCTTTAAATGGTTTTCGTTTCAACGAATCAAGGGCAACAACGATCCCGTTCAGATGTCCAATCAGAGAGCAGTGAAATGTCGATAGAAACCCTAGGTGAAATTTGGGCATTACACTCGCGTTCATATCGGCAGCCATATTTCTTTTAAGTGCGGTTGGCACGACACGCTCGGGAAGTCTTGAACTACACGTAAGTGTGATTTTGCACATGTGTGTGTGCTTACTTCTAGCAACAGAAAAGTGTTCATTTTTAGTTCCATTAGTTTGGTCTCCTTATGTCTGTTCTCCATGGGGCTGATGTATGGACACGTGTTTTCCAGTTTTTTGTGTTTGAGACAAGAGTAGTAATAATTAGCTGAAGTATCCATTTTTTTATGATACTCAACTTACAAAATATAAAAGTTATTAGTTGAAAATTTCAAGGATTTTACCACTCAGGTTTTGGGCATCAGATTACAAAGCATTACTAAAGATTCTAGAAGGTTTCAGTATATTCTAAAGATTAAAAAATACTTAAAAGGATTTTTTAATGTTTTACATAGAATTATGAACGTTTTACGAAGATTTTATGGATTTGAACGATTGAAAAGAGGCGTGTACATTAGGGTGGTCCATAATAATACCTGTTGAAATTTTTTATGGATTAGATGGAATGCCACCCTCACCCCCACCATTTCATATGGTTGCCGGAAAAAAATTCATTCCAAGTTTTAGCCAAATCGGTTAATATTAAGACGTGACGCAAAGGCCTTGAAAATCCGATAAGATTAACATGCGGAAAGTTTGGTTTTCGGAAAAATGGGATTCAGGTTTCTGTATTTAAACTTAGCTCGCGGAAGATATTAATAATTCATTAAGGAGTCTCTAGTCAATCATTTCCATTAAATTACTTTAAATTTTGATGCCCCGCCCCTTGCGGAGCCCCAAAAGTGCCCCAAAAAACTGAAATTGACATTTTTGCCAAAAATTTACAAATAAATGCTCTGTTTTTCCCTTTTTTGTCATAAATTATTTTTGTTTGTCAAGTAGAATGTTTTTAAGTATTTTTCAACTAATTAGCAATGGTTTAAACAATTTATTTTTGTTTAAATAATTTTTTTCTATCACTCATTGAAAGGTAGATTTTTTATGTTTGATTGAACAATTGGAAATTTTTAGGATTAATGATCTTTGTTTCAAGCATTTAATATTTGTCATGAAGGGTTACGAACTTGTCGTTTTCGTATTTTCGACTGTCAAATTTTTTTCGAGTGACTCATAATTTTTAGTATAGTCTTTAGCAAATTTCAGAAGCCTCTCTTTCAAAATGTGAAAAAATTATTCCCATCTTTCTAATAATTGACATTATAGTCTTGCTTCAATTTTATATAGTGAATTTTAAATATCACATTTTCTATCACAAGTTTTGAAAAACTTATATTAATTTTCCAAAGTAAATTTTTCATAGATTATTAATAAATACTACACTACTTTTTAATATACATAACCGATTTCCCTAAATCGTAAAAGATTATACTAAATTGTAATATCGATTTTAACGTTTTTTGTAACTACATTTCTATGGATGCAGAAATTTCGAAAGGCCTGCAGTGGGGCTCTGACTGGTTCTCCTTATCTCTAGTCGGGATCTAACGGGGAAAACTATTCGAAGCCCAATCTAGAACGTAAAGCTGAGGCCACGAGGGCCTTCTATATTTTCTAGTAGGGTTCTTGTTGGGACATTCCGCCTATAACCCACTTAAACAGAAGGGCCGCTGCGGGATTCCTACAAGCTACTGTCACGCTACTGGTAGCCAGTAATTTTATCAGTTCATCATCATACAACTGCATATGGTCTGAATATCATTTATAATTTAAAAAATTGAAATTTCATTAGAACATTTTGTTTACTTTTAACACCCACTACTACTATACTCTAACAATATGACAAAAAAGGTATTTACCAAGTAAACATTAATTTATTGCGAGTAATTCACTTGAAGTATTAATGGTTCTGGTTAGAGTCAATACATATTTTACATTCTTGAACATTATATTACAGATAAAATTTCTAACACTACGGGAGTATTAGACACCTATATCTATACCGAAATCTATCTCCTAGCAGTCGTGAATCCTAATCATTGCGCTAAACCTACGAGTTGAAATTCGATGAAAGAGCCATCCTCATAATCTACGGCTCAAAAAAGTTAAAATACCCAAGTTTAAACTGTCTTTTTATAATTAAGTTCTTATTATTATACGATGTTATGTCAATATAAAATATATAAACTGTTAGCACGAATATCAATAGAATCGTTTTTAAATAAATAATTTTAAATTTTTAACGAAGGAACTTGGAAATTTAACCGCTAACTTTCACAATTTTTAATTAGAAGGGCCCCGGTCAGACCTTTCTAGACTACATATTCTGACGACGGCCTCATCAGAACCCAAACTCAAATAGGGAAACATTAGGATATTTCTGCACGGGACATGGATAGTACTACGCCAGCACTGGTCCAATACTATGCCACGTCTATGTCTATGTGAATATGGTAGGAGACGATATAAATCCCTGGGTTGCGCGTGGAACCCATTTCTCCCCTTCTGAATTTGAAAATCCGAAGGTGCACGATTGCCGGTCGAAACACTTCGGCGGTTCTATTTATATCTCTATCTGCTTTGAAATAAAATGAAGAGATTGGGATTTTCATATTTCCAGATTTCGATGCTGGGCTGGCGATTCTCATGATTTGAATACTTCGCCCGCCTCTTTAATGCGTGTATTTTGAGGTTACGTCACTTCAAGTATAAAATATAAATTATATAAGTTCAGAAACGAATTAAAATTATGTCACAGCATAATTTTAATGCAACGAATTAAAATTATGCCATAGCGTAATTTTAATGCACTGCATTAAAATTATGTCACAACATAATTTTAATGCAATTAAATAATATGAGCATTTGACATAGTGGAGCAAGGAGGAAAAACCGTGTCAAAGTACAATGAAAATGAAACGAATTAAAATTATGTTGCGACATCATTTTAATGCAGGAAATTAAAATTATGCCACAGCATAATTTTAATGCATCTAATTAAAGATAGGATTTGAAATAATGAAGAAACGAGGTAAGCCATGTGAAAGTATAATGAAAATGAAACGAATTAAAATTATGTCACAGCATAATTTTAATGCAACGCATTATAATTACATCTAGCCAAAAAAATACTTCTAACTGTTAGGTATAATATTAACGGTGAATAAGAAAAATATGTTTAATTTTTTTAGATTTCGGTAAAGCACAAAAGCAATTCCCTAGAAAATAAATTTTACAAAATTGATCGTTTGTCGTATGAAAAGAAATATTATTATGTTGAGATATAAAAAAAAGAGTTAAATTTATGTCCACGCATAATAATAAAGGCAGGTATCCTCATATACTCTTAATGCATTTATAATTTACTTTATCATAAGTCATCATTAAAATCAATTTTTTTAAGTCCTGACATAATATGAATGTTCGAATAAAAATTATGTACAGGGAAGTTTAATTTCTTTTCTGTTCTTCATCCTAGTTACTATTTAAAAGTAAAACGGCTTGCCATAGTTGTATGTACCCAATGGGAAATGCCTGCACTGAGCCACAATTTACATCTGGCGCAGCACTGAGTCAGTGGCAGTGATCTCAGATCTGAAACGAGACGTGGTCCAATGCTATGACACGTCTATGTCCGTGTGAATATGGTAGGAGACGATATAAATGCCTGGGTTGCGCGCGCAACCCATTTCTCCTCTTCTGAATTTGAAAACTCGAAGGTGCACAATTGCCGGTCGGAACACTTCGGCGGTTCTACTTATATCTCTATCTGCTTTGAAATAAAATGAAGAGATTGTGATTTTAATATTTCCAGATTTCGATGCTGGGCTGGTGATTCTCATGATTTGAATACTCTCCTTTTAGGTCGATACAGCGAGTCCAACGATTTTCTAACTTTTTGATACCGTCCGAAAAGTACTCGATCGGAAGGTCTCCAAATATGCCTCAGTTTCAGCTATGAGCTTCTCATTTCAGTAAAAACGCTTACCGGTGAGCCATCTCTTCAGGTTAGGGAACAAGTAATAGTCGCTGGGGGCCAGGTCTGGTGAATGCGGTGGCTGAGGAACCAGTTCGAAGCCGATTTCATGCAATTTTGCTTGTGCAACTAAGCATTTACCTTTTTCAAGATAGTCCACGAATATTATACCATGTGCATCCCAAAATACGGAGGCCATAACCTTTCCGACCTATTGTTGCGTTTTTGGACGCTTCAGAGCACTTTGGCCCGGTGGAACCCACTGTTCTGCCTGTTGCGTTGACTCAGGAGTGTAGTAGTGGATCCAGGTTTCATACATGGTTATGAGTCGGCGCAAAAACTCGGTCGGCTTTCGCGAAAATAATGCCAAATTCTGCTGGGAAGTTGTCACACGAATTCGTTTTTGGTTCACTGTGAGCAAACGCGGTACCCATCGCGCGCAGAGCTTCTTCATGCCTCTCTCAATTCCACTTTGGGATCATTCAACATTATATCATGGATTTTTTCGACATTTTCTGGTGTAGTAACCTCTTTTGGGCGCCCAGATCGTTCAGCATCAACTGTGCTCGTACGGCCACAACGAAACTCGGTA
>NC_046659.1:17765152-17775405 GCF_010883055.1 Belonocnema kinseyi | reverse complement strand
ATTTTATACTTGAAGTAACGTAACCTCAAAATACGTGCATTAAATAGGCGCGCGAAGTATTCAAATCATGAGAATCGCCAGCCCAGCATCGAAATCTAGAAATATTAAAATCACAATCTCTTCATTTTATTTCAAAGCAGACAGAGATATAAGTAGAACCGCCGAAGTGTTCCGACCGGCAATTGTGCACCTTCGAGTTTTCAAATTCAGAAGAGGAGAAATGGGTTGCGCGCGCAACCCAGGCATTTATATCGTCTCCTACCATATTCACACGGACATAGACGTGTCATTGCATTGGACCACGTCTCGTTTCAGATCTGGGATCACTGCCACTGACTCACTGCTGCGCCAGATGTAAATTGTGGCTCAGTGCAGGCATTTCCCATTGGGTACATACAACTATGGCTAGCCGTTTTACTTTTAAATAGTAACTAGGATGAAGAACAGAAAAGAAATTAAACTTCTCTGTACATAATTTTTATTCGAACATTCTTATTATGTCAGGACTTAAAAAAATTGATTTTAATGATGACTTATGATAAAGTAAATTATAAATGCATCAAGAGTATATGAGGATACCTGCCTTTATTATTATGCGTGGACATAAATTTAATTCTTTTTTTTATATCTCAACATAATAATATTTCTTTTCATACGACAAACGATCAATTTTGTGAAATTTATTTTCTAGGGCATTACTTTTGTGCTTTACCGAAATCTAAAAAAATTAAACATATTTTTCTTATTCACCGTTAATATTGTACCTAACAGTTAGAAGTATTTTTTTGGCTAGATGTAATTATAATGCGTTGCATTAAAATTATGCTGTGACATAATTTTAATTCGTTTTATTTTATTATACTTTCACATGGCTTACCTCGTTTCTACATTATTTCAAATCTTATCTTTAATTCGATGCATTAAAATTATGCTGTGGCATAATTTTAATTTCCTTCATTAAAATGACGTCACAACATAATTTTAATTCGTTTCATTTTCATTGTACTTTGACACGGTTTTTCCTCCTTGCTCCCCTATGTCAAATGCTTATATTATTTAATTGCATTAAAATTATGTTGTGACATAATTTTAATTCGTTTCTGAACTATGTGGAAGTATATTGAAAATGAAACGAATTAAAATTATGTTGTGACATAATTTTAATAGCTCGTTGTATTAAAATTATGTCATGGCATATTTTTAATGCTAGTCGCGGCGAGATCCAACAGATGGCGCTAAATAATATGCACAGGATGTACATTCTAGAGTTGCTATGCTCGTTCCTCGCACTGTCCCCCATAATTAGACAACTCACTGGGTAATAGGCAAGATGGCTGTAAGATGGCATGGGGCTAAACTAAACCATCCCTGTATTGGGAATTTATTTTTTATTTTTCAAAAAATTAATGGTTTTTTACTATGAATAAATGGGCATAATTATGCCTTTTTACACCAGTGTACTCATGCAGAGCGACGCAATTTATGAATTTTATCTCTGCTCTAGGGGCCATTTACAAAATACGTGATCCATTTTTTAGAAATTTCTGCCCCCCCCCCCAGTATCAACAATTTTGGAAACTTTTTAAACTGCGCTTGCGTCGCGCCGTCAACCCGATTGGTCACTGTTAGCGCGTTAATTTTGAATTTTATAACAATTCAAATACAATATTTAGAATAAATAATGATTGAGACATACCCAAATAGAATTTTCCTAATCCTAAAATAAGATTTTAGAGTGAAAGATACAAAAAAATCGATTTTAATGAAAAGATGTCATGAATTCTGAGTACAGGGAAATAAATCATTTTTGTTTGTCTCAGTGATTAATCTAGTCTCTGTCGAGTTTTAAAATGAAATGTTGGTTTATTTCCGACAATAATACTTGAAATAAAATCACTAAAGACCTAAACTACAATTACTTATTGATCATTGTATAAATTTTATAAAATATGTAATATTGTATACTAATAAGCAAATCATATTTATACTATTAAAACTAATATTTTTTGCTCAAAATTAAAACTTCTTATTATCTTTTTACTAACATTTTGAAACATTTAAAAATCTAAACTAGTGAAAAAATCTTTTTTTTTGAAGTCAGAATTAATAAAGTTTTTTGCATGAAAATTGCATCATTTTTTCATTAGTTACTCCAAATTCGAATTTAGCATTAGCAAATTACTTTAAATGCATTTTACAATCATTATTTATTATAAATATTAAATCTTAATATGTATATAATTCAAAATCAGCACGCGAACACTGACCAATTGGGTTGTCGGCGCGACGCAAGCGCAGTTTCAAAGGTTCCCAAGATTGGGGGCACTGCCCCCCTCCCTGCATGACACCTTTTCCATTGATATTAACATGTAGAATGATACTTAGGCAGACCCCCCCCCCCTTAACGTATCACATATTTTGTGAATGACGCCTCAGCACTATCAATACATTTAATAATGTTCTTTGAAGAATATGATGTACAAATTTAAAACATCCTGCCAGAGCACAGGGTGCCTTTGCATTAAGTTCAACCATAAAGGGATCGCACATTTCGTTTTTCTTCTGTAAATACTTCAGTGGTAGCTCACGATTATTTTAAATGCAACAGGGAAAGAATGACTGAAAGTAATGAATTAACGTAATTTTTACATTCCCATCTTAACGAGAAGTTATTGGTTTCATGTGAAAATCGACGTTCGCGGATTTCACGACATCTCCACGTTTCGACACTTCCTTAATCCGAAAATACAGGTTTGAAGATGGTGCCTGGCTGTCGTCGTCTGTATATCTAATAAATTTTGAAATACTGATCGTATTGGATGGTGCTTTTACATGCCAATTTAGGGACCAAAAAACTATGCAAGATACGAATAAAAAAAATAGATCAAAATTATTCAACCAAAAAAGATCCACAAATCTATTCTTAACCATTTTTGGACAGGATGTCTAGGTTTTGTCAGAATCGTGAAAAAAAATTATTAAGGCCATGTGATGAGTATAACAGCTGATCAAGTCAGCTCTAATATCAATATTTTTTCACCTATATTGAAAAATAAAAAATTTAAATAACGTGGAAATTTTTTTCGGGAAATGTTAATAAATATTAAAGGATCGTTTGTGGCCTTGCAAAGAGTTGGAGGAAGAAAAAAGTTTATTTATGCAAATAATGATTATCGACGGATACATTTAGGTTTTACAGCAGAAGTTTGACTTTTAACAGAGATGAGGTGGGAGATTGCGTATGCCGTGTATTTGATTTCGACCGACTTACCGCAGCGGGCCCTGTTTGCCTTAGCCTTCCGGGAACTAAAATTAAAGGTCCAAAAGCGCGCCCTGTTTGCCTTATTGTTATTTTTCGGGAACTAAAATGAAAGGTGGCTTATCTGCTACTCACTTGGTAAAACAGGGTACAATTTGATAAAGTCAGTAGAGAAGATCGGAGTTGGTAACAATTATACATAATAAAATAATAAATTAAGAAAAATGTATCAAATCTACTCTTTTAAACTTAATTATTTAACTGAGCTTTGGCTTCAATGATTTTTTCAATTAGAAAATGTTATCATAATAAAGATAATTTTTTATTTATTATCTTCAATTCTTAGAATAATATAATCATTAATTAATTTATAATTAATACTGTGAATAATTATACCTAATTATTTTCATCCATGTTATTTAAATTTAAATTCATTATTGTGTTTTTAAAGATAAGGAGTTTATATAATAATGATAATTAGGGTATGATCTTAAATTCAATAGATTCTATATTAGGAGCTATTCAATATCAATATTATTAATATTTTACACAATTTTCATTGCTTATATATATATCTATATATATGTATATTTATTTAGAATCGTAGACTAAAATTCTACTTCTTTTGGTTCAGCTGAAAGAAAATCTGAATTAGTAGTTACCATTTTTATTTTTTATCAAAAGTTTAATAATAATTGATATGACGATTATTTTTCATGCAACTTTTCTTGAATATCGATATGATAAATTATTAATACTAATTTGAAAAGATTTTTACCTAAAATTTCAAATGTGATATTATATTTATAGTTAATTAATTGGTTAATAATTACTAATATTTCATTGAATAATAAAGCTTTAACTTTGACAAATTTTTAATTGTAAAATTGTAATCGCTTCGAATAAAACATTATTTTTCAATTACATTATTCATTTTTAGTTACTCTGAATTAGTCTAATTTAAAAAATTGAAGTTGGTCATTTGTTTGTTAGAGATTCTGATACAAAAATCGTTTGATATATGTATTCTTCTTAAATTTCAAGCAAATTCATTTAGAACTTAGTCAATATCGTAAAAAATTTTAAAATCTTAGTATTTGATATGTACATACAAATAGGAGAGAAATACTGTCTTGATTTGGAAGAACACCGTTAACTGCATTTTGGATAAGGCCCTTAGCCGCCTACCGTTAATTGCTTCAGTTGACTTTATCTGATTTGCAGTTAACGGTGTTCTTCTTCGAAATCACCGCAGAATAGGCTTGTCGTTGCCGGATCTAAATAACGAGCGGGCTGTTCTACCTAGATCTTGGATTGCGAAACCTCTTCACTCTTAAAGATCTACACCCCTTTCCTCACATTATTCGCTTCCACGCTCAGTGAGTCACGCTCCCACCACGAAAGGCAAATAATGGCTTAATTGTGAATGGTATGATACTAAAATATTTCGATCCTTAAAGAAAATTCTATCGACCTCCAAAATCGTTTGGTCCACCTACAAGTGATAGGATCCTTTCCTTGTATAAGCAGAAACTGTTACAGAATATGAGAAAAAGAAAAAACTGCGTTTCTTATATTGCAGAGATATACTTAAATTACGTAACAGATTACCGGTTCTCTCTAAGGCCACCCTCAAACCTGTAACGACCCGTACAACCCCCCCCCCTCTTACTATACATAATTTATGGTTTACAGAAATAATAAAATAAGGGATTCGAAGCGTATATTCGCCCGGAAAAGCAGCGAAATTTAGCTGTATACTGATTCAGATTTAGAGAGTACAAAGAAGACGAATTTTCAACAAAAAACAGGAATGTTCAACTAAGAAAGGACAATTCTTAAACAAATAGTTGCATTTCAAATGAAAAATATAAATTTTAAACCAAAAATGAAATAGTTGCATTTTCAGTTAAAAAAATCATTTTCAACCAAACAGTCAAACTTTTAATCAACAAGATGAATTTTTAACTGAATTGAAGGAATATTCAACTGGATTCGTATATTTTTTTTAACTTTCAACAAAATAGCTTCATTATCAACTGCGTTTAGTTGAATTTACAGTTAAATGAATCATTCTATCGACCAATAAGGCGAATTGTTAACAAAATACATGAATTTTCAAGGAAATAGCATTTGAATTTTTAACCAAAAAGATTAATTGTCAATCAAGAAGACGAACTATCTACCAAAAAGACGAATTTTCAAACAAAATAAAAGCTCATACGCGCACGCCGCGCGCGAATCACTACTTTGCTTGCAATTATTTTATTTGGAAATAAAGTTCAATAAAATACCATGATAGTCATTTTTACTTTAATAACTTCTATTTGTACACGGATTCGCGTGGGCACCCTCTCACGACACAGAATAAATGATTGTGCAACACTAAAAATTTTTATCAAATGTTTAGGCAAATGCGAGTGCTTCCGATAACCTTGTATATAACTGCAATGTAATTTAATTGCACTAAAATTAATGCACTGATTTTAGGCCTGCTTTAGTAAAAGAAAAAATTTCTAATGCGCATAAAATGTGAAGTTGAGAGACCTCTGTTCCAGCATGGATTTAAACATAAAAAATCTGCCCGCTACGCGGGCACATTCTCATCCCCTACGGGGCGCAACTTTTGGTTCTCGCGCTTTGCGCTCGATTGTACATTTCTCTCACGCTTCGCGCTCGATTATTTATTTACCTCGCAGTACGCGCTCGGTTTTTATATTTTCGCACATTCTTGCGTAAACATTTTAAAATTAAGACTCAAAACATCCACCACTCCAATTTTGTAATTGTGAATTCTCTTTCGTTAAGGCGAAACGGTAGGTTTGGCTGAGCACGGCAATGACTGCAGTGACATCTATAAGAAAATCGGAAATACAATCTAGTGCCCCCTGGCAAGTATGAAGATAACCTCATACCCGAAAATTGGTAGGATTCGGTTGGTAAAATTTTTGACCTGTTAGAAAGAGAAACTTAGCAACGAGAGAGACAGACAATATTCAACCATTTGTATCAAACCATGTTTCTCGGCTTACCTGCTCAGCTGAAGGGAAATATAGCAAATTAACAAATATCTCGTCTGCACAATATGCGCGTGAAATATCAAATAATGTATTCGCATCCAATAAGAAAAAAAAAATTAAATTAATAAAATTGTGTTTATAAATTTTCTATGCGCCCACAAAATCTGATTTTATGAACAAAACACGTTTTTTTGGTAATTTTGCAATTTATCACGGTGAAAAATCGTAAAGCTAAAATCTAAAATATTTGAAAGTCTCATATTCCTCCAACTCGACAATTTAATTAAATTTTGTTCAATTTAATAATGTGTTGCTGTTCATGTAATCGAAGTGAAAGCAATTTCGTGTCTAATGGTCTTTTTACATTCTCATCCTAATGAGAAGGTATTGGTTTAATGTAAAATTTCACTTTGTCGGTTTTCATCAAATCTGCACGTTTTGAGACCCACTATGTCAGAAAAAACGATTTTTACGAAGGTGTTTGTCTGTCTGTAGTCTGTATTCTGTAGGCACGATAACTTTTGAAAAATTTATCAAATTGGATTCTGCTTTGGCACACTTTTTTAATGTCTAAAAAGAAAGAACAAATTCGTAACCCAGCTATTTTGGATCAAAATTCAAAATGTGAGCGCGTTTTCAAAATGTTTGAAAGCACATTTTTTCAAGATTTCAAAATTCTATGAACGGTTATTCATAGTACTCAGAAACTCAAACAATTTATCCTCATGACTTTTTTCTATAAAAAGAAAATTATCAGAGTTAGAGCATTTTCAAAATCCAAAAAAACGAACTAAAATGCACATTTTAAGCCAAACAACGCACGCTATGAAAAAAAGTCAAGAAAAGAAAAACGTTGATTTTTAAAAGCCCTACAAGGTGATCATAAGAACTTTTTTAGTTTAATCGAAAGTTGAAAATCCAAAATTTGATCGTATCAAAACTTTTTGAAACCAAATTTTTTCAAAATTTCCAAATTCCATGTACGGTTATTCATAATATTCAGAAACTCAAACAATGTATCTCTATGACTTTTTTCTGTAAAAAGAAAATTATCAGAGTTAGAGCATTTTCAAAATCCAAAAAACAAACTAAAATGAACATTTTAAGCCAAACAACGCATCATATCAAAAAAAGTCAAAAGAAGAAAAACGTTGATTTTGGAAAGCTCTACAATTTATCCTTTCGACTTTTTGCTTTAAATTGTATTCTAAGCTGCTCTGAAACATATATCATTTAAATAAATGTATATCATTAAAATTCATAATATGCATAAAAATTGAATCATATTAATTCTTATTTCTTTGTTTTTATAATTTTTAATTTTTAATGTTGTTTTTTACGATTAAATAAAAACTACTACCCATCTGCATAGGGTCTAATACAGGAACCTATATAGGGTATTATATACGAGCCTATGTCCTCTTTCGTCTTTTCTATGCTTCTTCCAAAAAGTTCATTTTTGCATTTTTTATCTTATGTTTTACGATTAAAAGAAGATCTACTCGTCCAATCGAAAAATGATTAATCATAAATTTATGGATCTTTTTAGGCGAACAACTATTGTCTAGTAATTTAAGTTCATACCTTGTGTCGTTTTTTCAAACTAATTTAATATTCTTATTTAGAATGTTATTTTTTACGACTAAAGCAAAAACTACCTGTCCTATCAAAAATTATAGCTATTTTTTGGATAAACAATTTTTGTCTCATTTTTTTCGTAGCTTATATCGAAAAGTGATTCATTATCCATTTGTAGTTCTTTCCAGGGCGCGTAATTTGAGCTTTTTCACTTTGTTCGTATCTTGCATAGTTTGACCAAAAAATGTAATTTTTGAATTTTTCATTATTTTTGGTACGATCAAAAATGGAATGTTCAACTTTTCGACCAAATTAAAAAAGTTGTTATCGTAGTCCTGTAGGGCTTTCAAAAAGCTAAGTTTTTCTTCTCTTGGCTTTTTTTCATATCATGCGTTGTTTGGCTTAAAATGTTCATTTCAGTTTTTTTTTTATTTTAAAAATGCTCTAACTCTAGTAATTTTTGATTTTTCGCAAAAAGTCATTAGGATAAATTGTTAAATTTTTTAACACTTTGAATAACCATACAAAGAGTTTTTGAATTTTTAAAAAGTAGTCTCAAAGATATTCAAAAAGTGCCCACTTTTTGAATTTGCATCCAAAATAGCTGGCTAACGAACTTGACCTTTAGTTTAGGACACTAAACGAGTGTACCAAAGGGCAATCTAATAGATTACTTTTTTCAATAGTTATCGTGTTCACAGTCAGACAGACAGACAGACATGCAGGCATACAGACATACAAACAGATAAGACACATTCGTAAAAACCTGTTTTTCGGATTCAGGGGGTCTCAAAACGTGGACATTTGACAAAAATTGGGGGGGGGGAGTCAAATTTTACACAAATCTAATACCTTCTCTGATGAGAATGTAAAAATCATATTTCAATAAGTGATAATAATACTGGTTATATGTTCGACTAATTAATCACAGTAAAATATATGGAGAAAAGTATTGCAAGAGAAAATATACTACAGAAAATCTTGATAAAGCAAAATATTTAACTGAAGAGATTATGAAATTACTTTAAGAAATTAATAAAAATAGATACTTACTGAAACTAATGAAAATGAAAGTTTTACCATTATAGAGTTTTAATTTCTTTTTTAATTCTTATGAAATATATATTGCATACATTTTCTTATAAAATTTAATTTGTTTAGAATGTTCACATAGTTAAAAATCTAAAAAAAAGTTAAGTTCTGAATTTGTTTATGAAATTTATTTGTATAATAAATCATTATTGTAAATTTGCAAGGTGTCGTAGGAAAATGTGATAGGAAATATATTCTTTGTTGATTCCGTAAACAAATTAGGCCTATTCTTCCAAAAATGCCCAAACTCTTAATTTGCTCATGAAAGTAGTTTAAATAATAAATCTTGAAAATGCGATTATTATAATTAATCGGAAAGACGTTCTTAAATTAAATTTGTTAAAAAAAATGACCCTATTCGTTTGAAAAATAGCCAAATTCTGAATTTGTTATGAAAGTTCTTTAAATAATTAACCATTCTTGTAGATTTAACAAATACCTTAGGAAAGAGCCATCGCAAAGAGAATCATAGTTAACTTTGTAAACAAATTGTGTTTATTAATTGAAAAATACCTCACCTCTCAATATGTTAATGAAAATTGTTTAAATGATTAATAATTATTATAAATTTACAAAGTATCGTAAGAAATGAACATCGAAAGACAATCTTAGTTCAGATCTTTGAATGGATAAGTGAAAAAGCTATTAACGATCTTCAGACTAGACTTGGACTAACAGGTACCAAGTTGTCACCTTTCCAGAAACCTGAAAACACAGGTCGAGGAAGGCAGGGAGTAAAATCGCATGCTCCCTCCCCCTCAACCATGGCGCTCTGTGCAACCGCACGGCTTGCACGCCCCAAAATGCGGCCCTTATTTTAAATGAACTGGTTGAAATTAAAAAGTTTAAAATTGCATCGTGTAAAATAAAAATAAATAAGAATTCGAAGTTTTTGAATGTTTACAGTTTTAGATCTCTGAATTTTAATATTCAATACTGAATTAAAACATTTACAAACATTGAAACATTCAATTTAGTTTTCGTTTGCAAATTCTCGAATTTTAATTGCTTCATATTGAAAAGTATTTATTTTAAAAAAATTTCAACTTAACATTTTCTAATTTTGAAATTTTTGAACCAGTTTCTGATTTGACTTTGAGGTCGCCTTGAAAACTTGAATTATTCTTGATTAACTTTCGTGCTAAATTATCTCTTCCAAATATGAATAGGAAAATTTTTATTTTTCTATCTGTTGTTAGAAGGGGGAATTTGAACCTTCGACTCTGAACCTTCTCCCACTAAGTTCCTAGACTATATATACATGTAAGAATCCCGCCCGAGTTCAGTCTGTTATTCGCATCTAA
>NC_046659.1:17749871-17765052 GCF_010883055.1 Belonocnema kinseyi | reverse complement strand
TCGTTTTAAAACACTATGCATTTGTAAAAGTATATATGTGTTTTACCTACAAACTGTATATTAATTAATACAATGTGTAACTGATAAACATATGTTATAATAGTTACTTAATTTTAGCGTTTTAGAGAAAAATTTAAGGTATTATATTTGACAATATACTATTTTTTTGTTTCTAAAGAAATCTCAAAATTCTTTATAAAATAGACAAATTGGCTTTAACCCCTGCTTGATTTTATATAGAATTTTGAATTTTGATAGCATTCAACATTTTAAAGAGAAAAATGTTTAGCTCTGTCATAATTAAAATAAATAAAACTTATCAGTCATTAAAAAATAGGTGAACATAAAACTTTTTCCGCTAATGTATTAAAATTATAAGTCATAATTTATGATTTACAGCATATAAATAGCTATTTAACGATATAATATTTAAAATATTAGTTTTAAAAATAATTAGTTTTCATTATATAACTACTCACTAATAATTGTGAATCATCAGAATAATTATATAATAAACATTTAATATTCGAGTGGTAAATAAATATGCAGTACATCATTTACATTTATGGTAACTCCTGTAATTGTAACTGCTCCTAACTCATCTCTTCTTTTAACTTTCTCTGACGGTAATCATGCAATCTATTTTACCCTCAGATCCCTAGAAGTTCGAAGTTGTCTACTCGCTGCGCTAGTGCTGTTTTGACACAGCTGATACCAGACTGATACGTATGCCAGACCAAATATGTTTATTTGCATTTCAAGTGCAAACATTAGTTTTTGCATTATTTGTACATAATGTTCGTGAGAGATTTTTGTTGTTTTGTCCCAATTTGAAAATATAAACCTCAAAATTAGCCTATTGACAACATTGCAAATTGCTTGCAGGGTTTGACGACAGCACGGTCGGTATTTCTCCGAAACAGTAATTAAAAAGAAACTTGTACTATTCTGATTATTTAGGACCAGAGACACATTCTTGCATGCCTTCTATTTATCGTGCCAAATTTTTAACACGAAATCTCATTCCGTGGTGACGTAAGTTGGGAAAGAAAACTTCGACTGGTATTTTCTTAAAAACAAATTTTTTCTCAAAATTTCCACCAGAGCAAAGCAGAGACATGGAATTTATTACCTCTTCTTTCATTTCTCAAACTTTTAGAGTGATACTTCATTTCGTTTAGACGTAAGTTGGCAAAGAAAAATTGAAAACCAGGATTGGTCACGTGATCCTCTCGTCACATGGCCTTATAAACAAAACTTTTCTTTGTGGAAAAACAATATGAGCACAGAAAAACGCTGGTGTTAAATTTGTTGCAGCTCAAATTTCATTGGTCTCCCAATGAGCATTTGAAACAATTTTCAAGTCTCAAATGTATTCCTCGGAACGCAGGTGCACGTATGGGCCTCTAGGGGAAAGTATCATGTGAAGACTGAATTTTGGTTCAATGTCGAGAGTTGTGGTGTGCTGAACCGCGCTGTCATTCGCATTGCGATATTAGATTAAATAATTGTTAATAAGGAAACTAATTGAAATAATATTGACCTAATTTCTAAGTTTCTTTCATTTAACAGTGTGTACTAGTCACTTAGAATAAATTGATAACTTCCTAATGCAACTTCCAAATGTTAGGTTAGTCATGGCCGTCGATATTTAAACTAAAGCCGGGATGTGTAGAAAAAGTCATGACCGTCTACATATACAATTAGGTATTTTCACTTCAACCACCAGCTAACTTCACTTTTTTCAATACAGAAAATCTAGAGGAAATTTCTTCGAACAAAAAGGCATCAATTTCAATGCAGACGGTCACGACTTGGTTTTTATATCCCGGCTTTGTTGGTTTGAATGTCGTGTAGGTTTTGACTAACCTAAGATTTGGATATTATATCACTCAAAGTACAATTTTTATTCCAAGATACTAATAGTCACTGGTAAATGGAAGGAAATTAAAAGTTAGGGAATAATTATTATAACTTACCTGCTTATCAACATCTATTTCATCCAAATAACGCCCGACAAATTCATCTTGGCAGGTGACTGACAGTTTGTAGACACTTCACGTTGCTCTGGACGAGAAAAAACAGTATCTAAATTATGCTTTTCTCCTAGATTCTCCAAATGAACCTGTGGGGCTCAAATTTGTCGCAACTCACTTGAACACCGATTTCGGTGTACAATGGAGGATCGGCGATTTTCTGTGAGATGCGAGAAAAATGTTTGGATCCACAAAAATGGCACAATTGCCCACATTAAAAGGGTATATAAATATCATTGTCACCATTTTTTAATACAAATTTTGTTTTTCATTTTTGTTAATAATATGATCGTTTCTCGTTTTAATCGCGAAGCTATGCTAATGAAAAATAATAATTTATGAGAAAACGTAAAAGGATACAATAAAAAAAGCTTTAAAAATTAATAAAAAAATTAAGTAGACTTTACTTTTCCAAATAAAAAATATTAATAATATATACCCAAACGTAACTTTTTAAACGATAAAAATAATTGAGTACATAAATAAAGGTACAAATATTAACAATAAATAAATTTATTATAATGCAATCCTACAAAATATAGAAAATTATGCTTTTTGAATGAGACTCGTGATGAGAATGTATTCGTTAAAGTTTAATTTCCAAAGCCAAAAGATTTTTATATTACACAACAGTTGAATTTTCAGGCTGAAAATGTTAAGTTTCAACACAAAAGTTAGTTTTCAACACAATATTTGAATTTTCGGTAAGAAAATTTAATTTTTACTCCACCAAAGAGGGAAAGTTTGGGCTTCAAAGTTTAATTTTCAACCAGAGACCAGAGATATATTTTTCAAGGAAAATTTAATTTAAGAGGTAAATCTTTAAGAAAGTACTCGTAGTTCAACTTTCAACCAAATCAGATTAATTATTCTCGACAAAACAGTTGAATTTTTAACCAATTTATTTATTTCCTATCAAAAAAGACGAGAAATGCAAAAAATTATCAAAAATGCATTAATTTTTGATCAAATAGTTGAATTCTCAATCAAGAACATTAATTTTCAAAAAAAAAAAAAGAATATTCTTTAACTAAATAGTTGGATTTGTAGTCTTAAAGATATCGCTTTTCAAACAAACAATTCAATAGTAAAATATTGATTGAAATATAGAACAGCGAATTTTTTACAAAATATTTACTTTTATGAATTTTTAAAGAGAAAATTTTAATTTCTGACCCCATAGTGGAATTCTTTGAACAAAAAGACGATGTTTTGAACAAAACAGTTGAATTTCCAGCCTCAAAATATGAGTTTTCAACAAAAAAGTTTATATTCAAGCAAGAAGTTTAATTTTCAACTAATATTACACGAATCTTCAGCTAAATAAATTGATTTTCCATAATTTAGTTCAACTTTCAAGCAAGAAGTTGAATTTTCAACATACAAAGATAAACTTTCAAGAACAAATATAATACGTGATGTTTCAGTCAAACAATATTTTGATTAAAAGAAAAACACAATTGAATTTAACCAAAAAGGTCAGATTATTAACAAAATAGTTTGATCCTCATGTAAAATTTATGAATTCTCAACCAAATAGTTCAATTTTCAACTATTAGGTTGTTTCAACTTAATTTTGAAACAGAAAAATTATTTTTTAATAAAGTAGTAAGATATTTTTTTCATTTTATTTTATGAATGTAAACATTATAGTTAAGAAATATAAATAAAGGGAAATTAATCGTCTCATTATAATCTATTTGAAAACTTGTTTTAAAAAATTTGCAATTGCCTGTTCAGAAAAATCTTCGGGGTTTGCCCTGGATCGGAGCCGAATGTTCGATTTGCAACACTGCTCTAGAGTACTTCATTTCAGGTATTCGGTTTGACTATACTCTTACCTGGTCCTTACCTACTGAGCAGTAAAAACTATTTGTGAAGTTGCCTAAAACGGGACGAGTAGTAAAAACTATTTGTGAAGTTGCCTAAACCGGGACGAGCTGTCGCTGATTGGCTCAGTTTGAGATACTTGAACGTGAGTTGCGAAATTGCGCTTCCATGATAAGACACAACCTTGCCGTTCAATTGATTATTTATTCGAAAAAAGTTGTTCAAAGTAGTTGTATGTAAGCCCACAATTCTAACCTCAATGTTTTCCAACTGCTTATGTAAATTAATGTAATATAGCATCTCATAAATTAAAGTTTTCAATAAAAATTAGTAAGTATGCATTAAAATATCCCAGTTAGCATATGTTTCTGCATGGGACCATATCCAGATGCGCAGTACTATTTTATAGCACTTACGGCTGCGCAGAATTTTTTTTGGTCCTCCAGGAGTACCTACAGACATACGTACCACTGGGTACCATGAGGTATCGTTAGTTAGGTACCATCAGTCATGCACTATTAGGTACCATATTAGGGAGTGTCCTATACAGGTACCTATATAGGATCCTATGTCCTTTCCTATAGGTGGCACCTATAGGTGAAACATATAGCATCCTATGTAGAATCCTATATAGGATACTATATAGGAACCTACATAGGAATTTTCAGTAGGGACCTTGCAATGCAAGTTCCGGAAGCTTGCATTGCAAGGCTTAGGCAAGCTTCCTGCAAGTAAGACAATGTCCGCCATGCGGCAATATTGCGAGACAAGATTGAGGGATCATTGCCATGGGAATCTTCCTGCAAGCTTCCCTGCAATATTGATGGAACATTGGGGGAAGATTCGTGGGTAAATCTTATTACAAATTCCTTTTTTTAAGTACCATACATCAGACGTTTTTGTAGACACGTAAGGCGGCATTCTGGGAGAACATTAAAAAACTAATGTGCAGAACTAGGAGCCATGCAAAACTAATGCGCAATGGATCAAGTTCAAGATTGACAGGAAACGTTTCCTCAATCTTGCTTAGCAATATTGCCACATGATGGACATTTTCTTATTTGCGGGAAGCTTGCCTGAACCTTGTCATGCAAGCTTCCGAAACTTGCATGGTAAGATTTAAGCAAGCTTGCTGCAAACTCTTGTGCTGTATGGGGTAATACTATAAATTTATACGAAGTATTAATAACATTCATATTATCAATTTACTTTTTAATATGAATAAAGTAAATTACCTTTTCTGTTGAAAATTTATATTTCCAATTAAAAATATAACTGTTTTGAAGAAAACTCATCTTTTTGACTTGAAAATTCAACAGTTTACTACAAATTCTTTTTTAATTTCATGACTGAAAAATGTTTTTTTGATTAACATTTGAACTATTTTCTTGAAAATTCGTCTTTTTCGTTGGAACAAGTATCTTTTTAATTATAAATTTCATCTTTCTTAAGCCAAAAATAAAACTTTCGTTGAAAATCAATCTGTTTAGGTTCAGGCTTCATCAGTTTGATTGGAAATCCGTTTTTTTTTAAATATTTCAACTGTTTTTAATATGTATTTTAAATCTTTTTTGATTGAAATATCAGCTATTATATTTTTTATCAGATTTTAAATTTTTTGGTCAACCTAAGACTTAAATTTTCTAACAAATTCTTGAATTTTAAAACTGCCAAAAAAGACGATTTCTTATCGCAAAATATAATAGTCGATATTTCAAAAAACAAATGTTTTGATTATAAATTAAACATGACATGATTTTTTAACCAAATAAGATTTGTTATTAAAAAAATTAAAATATTTCAACAAGATAGTTAAATTTTCTACCATAATAATATCATTTTTAACAAAACAGTTGCATTTTTCTGTAAAAAATTTAATTTATAATTAAAATGATAAATTTTCGAAACACAAAGATGAAGTTTCACCAAAATAGTTCAAATACTAATCAAAACATATTTTTCAGTCGATTACATTTTCAACCAAACAATCAAATTTGTAACCAAAAAATAATTTAAATAGTTTCAATACATTTTTCAATTTATGTATTAACTTGAATTAAGATGAATTCTAATTCAAAATTTACTTCCACATAGTTTAATTTTGCATGTAAATCGATAATATCAATCTGTAATATTAAATTTTTATGCATACTTACTAATTTTATTAAAAAATTTAATTTATGAGTTATTATCAATTTGCTTACCTAAGCAGTTGGCAAAATTTGAGGTTAGAATTAGAGGTTTCAATAAGCTACTTTAAAAAACTGTTTTAGAATATATAATGAAACAGTAATCGCAATCCATTCCTGCTTTTTAACGTATTCTATCATAAATTATTAGTAAATTGTGCCATTTTATTTTGATAAACTCCATTGGATTTTCTTTGTGCAAGTATTGGCTTCTTTGGTGTTCCACTTAAGGATACATCCCAAAATGCTTGTCCCACTAATGGACGATCTGACTAGCTTAAAAAATTATTTATATTAATAAACTATAAAATTATGAACGTATTTTTTGTTCTAAAATATCAAATAATGCCTTAGCCACATATTATAACGGTTTTTGTATCAAAAATTCCAATTCCCCATTTTAAACTTGTGTTTATGTGGGTCAGCTTTTCCTAAATGTTCCAATAATGGTCAGTTTATCTTATTGCTTTTATGTGAAAAATGACTTTCGCGGATTCCATTAAATGTCGACGTTTCGAGATACCCTGAGTCAGAAAAATAGTTTTTACGTCGGTGTCTGTCGTTGTAGTCTGTAAACACGTTAACATTTGAAGGAATTATTTGATTGGATTTCCCTTTTGCACACTATATAAAGATATGAAAAAGCGTGGTATGGAAAAAAGTCAAGAGAAGAAAAACGTTACTTTTTCTAGACCCTACAAGATCGCCTAAAGACCTTTTTGGATTTTGTTAACAAAAAATCGAATATCTAAGTTTTTATTTAATTTAAAAATCAAAAAAATCAAATGAAACTTAAGATTTGAAGCAAAACGAAGCGTGATATGGGAAAATGTCAAGCAAAAAAACGTGACTTTTTCAAGGCCTACAAGATTGCTCAAAGAACTTTTTGAATTTTGCTCAGAAAAAATCGAAAATTTAAGCAAAATTTTCAGGAATTACTTTTTCGTGGAATAAGTAGTTTTTCTTTTATTTTTGAAAAACAAAATTAAAAATAAAGAAATTATATTTGTGTGCTGACAAAATTTATTCCACCAAAAACATTTTACAAACATTTCACAAATCTTTTACTAATATTGTTTTGAGAGGAAACGCATGTTCTTTAGTCGTAAGAAACAAGTTTAAAAATAAAAAATAAAATTATAAAAACAAGGAAATGAGAATTAATATGATTTAATTTTTATGCATAACAAATATTAAATTAATCATGATAAATACAATTTGTACTTTACTCTGCAAAATCTTAATACACAATCCAAAACAGAGTTAAATAAAAAATGTATTATATTTTATATAAAATTATTAAGCATAATGTAGAAAACTTGTTATTTTGGGCAAAATCGAGTCCGAACCACGGGATACGTGATGAGAATGTATTCGCTAAAGCCGGAAGAACTTCAACAAAAGCGAGTTCACAACCGCAAAATTACAGTTATCGATCCGTTGACCTTTGATTTTAAAAGGTCTGTGCACGAATTAGGGAGAAATGCAAAGACCGAGCACAATATGCGAATGCACGAATCAGAGAAAAACACAAAGAGCGAGTGCGTAGCGCGATGTAAATACGAAATCGATATGGCCAATGGAGTTTTGGAGCTCACTGTCCCGAACGATTTATTTATTGTTTAAAAGAAAAAATAATTTAACTTATGCGATAGCAATACAACTTTTTTTAGATTAACATGCTTCCTATAAAATGTATTTCACGAAAGTTAATTTGTACCTAAGGTTAGAGAGGTTAGGATTTCAAGTAAATTTTTATGTTAATACCGCTTTCACAAACATTATGATGCTTTACTATTTTAAATAACAGTTTTCACTGTGATTAAATAATGATTAATTTTTTAATTATACTTATGTCTATGTTTTATTTCTAAAAAGAACAGATCTGCTCTTTACATAATCACATCAGATGTCCGTTGTCGGGCTCAAGGGGATTTATCAAAGTTGAAAAACAGGATTCTCTTTTACAGTCGCAATTTGATATACCTTTTCCTCATTTTTGCATATGGCATCTAAATATTATTTTATTTTGCTGACCAATGTCTGGGAAATATTTTTTTTGCACTGAAGCTGCTTTAAAATTTTGTTAAAGAGTTTTGCAATAACTTTTTCTATGTGAAATTAATAATAAACAATTGTTATTATTTAATTCCCAGTGTAACGGAATTTTCATGAACAGGGGTGGGCAAAAGTTTTCGCACACCTCTTTGTTGATAACTGATTAGGCTTTCTTAATTCTAATAATACAAGAACTACAACATTTTCTCTGTAAAGGGTTGATTGCTCAGAAATTCTGTATAAAATGAGCCCAGGGTGAAGTCAATTTTTCTAGTTTTTGAGTAAATATTGCAAAAAAAATGTAAATTTCAATTTGCTTTTAAATTTTCAATAACTTCCGAAATAATTAATATTTTTTAATGTTTCTGGGCTCATTTTAAAGCTATTATTTCATCGCATCACAACAGCTTATACGAATGAATACTACAAACGTTAATTTCGAATTGCAAGAACTTAATTTTCTAACCAGAAAGTTCGAAAAATTTGAAAACATCTTATCTGTAGGCAAATCAGAATGAAAATGAAATAAATATATTTTAGGACATTTCATAGAAACTTCATTATTATATGTTTCATATATTTTAAAAACATATTTTTTTTTATCCAAAAGAAAATTACAATTTTTCCAACTTTTTTGTTACAACTTCAAGTCCTTGCAATTCGAAAAGGGAATTTTTACGATTTTTGCTTATAAGTTGTTGTGATGCGGTGAAAAATTCACCCTTTAAAGAGAAAATGTTTTAGTTCTGGTATAATTAAAATGCGGGAAACTTAATCAGTCATAAAAAATGGATATGCAGAAACTTTTGCCTATCTCTGTATTTAAAAAATATTCTAATGTTTGTTAAACAACATTTTTTCTCCTCTGGAAATACTTTACATTATTGTGAAAATGATAGTCAGTAACATTTTCTATAAAAAATTAACAATTGTAATTTTTACATACCGTTCGTTATATATATCATTTCTTGAATTTAGAATGTTCTTTTATCATCACAATTTACGTAGATCTTCTTGAAAAGAACCCAGGTTCAATTACATTTCTGAAAGTACAACATTTTTTGATTCTATGATCAAATTAAAGAAGTTAATATAAAACTTTGGCTCTTTGGTGTGCAAAACATATTTTTTTGCACTAAAATTGCTTAAAATTTTGGTGAGAGAAAACAGCTTTGCAGTCAATATGCCAATGCAAAACTGACATTAAATACTTTGTATTATTTATTTATAAAATTTCAAATGGCACGAAACTTTCATGTATTTGAAAAAGCCATTTTAATGATCTATTGTGCTAGATCCATTTATTGGTTACCTAAGGCTAAGAGATATATAAATCCTACAACTGAAACCCTCCTGCTATTAAAAAAAAACTATCTTTATATTGGCAAAAGCCGCTTTTTTTAAAGGAAAAATTCCAAGACTTTTCATGTATTCATTTCGATTTTGTTTCGTAACCGGCAGGAATAAACTATTTCTGCTAATTAAAATTGAATCAACACGTTTGATAATGATTGCCAAAAATTCTAGGACATTCAGCATATGATAGGGGAAAAAGATTTCATAGAGATGAGATAAGAAATTCGAAATCTATGTAGCAGAAAACACTCTAAATTTTCAGAAAAAATGATAGTTTATGTAAGTCTTAATCGTTGAAAATAGTCTACAACACATTAAAAGTAATTAAAAATGACATTTTATGTCATTATAAGGTTTTTAGCCCGGGAATACGAAACCCTAGAAATTTTTATCTAATTTAAATTATATATTTAAAAATTATTTTATTTACATTCAAATTGACAGTTAATTTATTTTACATCTATATGGTGTCGTATAATAATTTAAAAATACATGAAAAAGAAGAGCTAAAAAATTCTTTTTTACTTTTTTTGAGCTGTAACTTATGAGGATGGTTTTTGCACTGACCTTAAATTCTTTAGGTATAGCTATATAGTAATGGTCAATTTGCTCGCTGGGCCAGTACTGTGCCAGTGATGTACTTCCACTTGGAAACTATGGAAGGTAATTAGGTAGGTAGGTAGGTAGGTAGCTGGTAGTCAGGTAATTAATAGGTAGGCAAGCAGGTAGGTGGGAAGGTTTCATGTTTTTCTCTGTAGGTGTCAAACAAGGTCATTTTGAGTGAAAAGGCCCACATTTTCATGTATTTACATAAAAACGGTATGATGAGAATTTTTTTCTAGGGTTCTCAGTATTTTTACTCGCGCTTTTCATGTGAAACTCATCTTCTTTCCAAAATTAAAGTCGTTAGAGCTTATCTTTTTTGCGCTATACGTTTTTAAATATGTACAGCCATTTTACCGATGAACAGTTGACTGAATCAATTGTGTACTTATATTTTTCTAGTGAATGGCAAACCCCGTCAGAGAACTCCCTAATATTTTATTTGAAAGTAGTTTTATTATTAATTTTAAATAAAACAAAAAAAATCATGAGTGCATCTGCTAGAGGAAAGAAAATATATTTACTAATTTATCAAAATGAGGAAGTTTATTATGAGAATTGCATTGAACGGAATGCCTCGCTGAGTGCACGAGTACTATTTTGTAATCAACCTTTTCGCAGTAAGCAACTGTACATTTGTAAAGAATATGTTAGCAAAAAAGTTATACAGAATATTTTCCAATATGTTTAACTTTTCTGTTTGAGACGTTTCATTATTTTAAATTTTAATTCCATATAGATAGATAGAGATAGATAGATAGATAGACAGATAGACAAATAGATAGATAGATAGATATGGACGGATATAGATATATTGCATATAGAGCTTTTCCTGTCAATTTGACCCCCATCCCTTCCCCACCCACTGCATAGTGCATTTTCTACAGTATGCATATGTAATTTTAACATTAGCGTAACACTAGAGTTGATTCCCCTCCCTAAAAGAGTCAGGTTTTTTTTTTAACAATCCCTTTGTATAAAAATAACGAAAAAAAATAAACATGATATATTGTATAAATTCAATAATACAATAGAAAAATTTCTGCTTTTTTACTTATTATTTTCTTTTTGTTTCAATTTATTTAATTAGTCCGTTAAACAACGTTTACATACTCTAAAATTATAATTGAATTTGAAGTATATATATATTTTTTTCAAACTGTGAGTTACAGTTTCAATCAAAGAAAACAAACTCTACCGCTCTATAAATATATGAATTCATATTGTAACATTATATTCATGAACGAACTTATAAATTTAAAGGGAGTAAATAAAAACATTAGATAATTTTATTATTAAAAATTTTGTAACCTTGAAACCCTAAATTATTTAATTTTCAATATTTTAAATCTACGGAAAATTAAAAACTTACAAAATAATTTATATATTTGAATATTTCATGAAGTCTTGTAGTACTATATGAACCGGAACTTAAAATGTTAAAGTTTGTGCTCGGGATAGGGTAGGGGGGGGGGGCTGGCTTTAAACTTCAGCCCGGACAACGTTTTACGTCCCTAGCGATTTTCATCTTACCTTACAAATGTGTAATTTCTCTTATAATAGAAGTGAAAATCTCTAAAAAAATTCTGCAATCTATACTTTCTTTCAGGTTAATCGTTAATGTCACAAGAAAATAAACTTCATACCATTAACTTAATAAAAAAACTTACCTTACTTCGCGTTATTTTAGGATACACTCAATCCTACAATAATTATAAATTTTGTCTAAATGCAGTAATGTCCTCCATTTACCCAACGAATTGGGTAAATTTTAATTAACAAATTTTCTCGGTGTAAGATGTAAACTTGGAAACCCGGCGGCGTTTCACCTTTTGCATTGTGTTGCTAAAGATTCGCAATAAAAGTAAAAAAAATTTGCTAACTGTTATTTATTTTTTTTTAAACAAAAATTTCTGAAAAATGGTTTTTTAAGTTGAATACCTGAAAAATATGAGGACCTAGAGCAAGGAAAGCAGTGTGTATATTGGTTTTGCTGATTATAAATTTCAAGGTCAATAATTCAAAATAGCAGTCAAACTTTTTTTTAACATTTATTAAAAATGATACAACTCAACATAAATTTTCAAAACATGAAATACATATTTTTTAAGGAATTGGTATGTAACATAAAATAAGTTGAACTCGAAATGAAGGGTGACACCGTACTTAAATAGAGCAATCTAGAAACGACCCTATTTCGAGATATGAGCTACGGAAGGAGCGTGCCACCCGCGTGATATTACTCACCCTCTACCCTGAGAGTTAATTACTCAGAAAATATATTACTGCTGAGTAACAATCCAAACCGGCGTTCTTATTGTAAATTGTGAGAGCAATATCTGTCTGTAGAAAATAATTTTTTTCGACGCACCGTTTCCAAAATATGAGCAAAAAACCATTTTTCGTGTGTTTTGCTCCATTTAAGGATGGTTTCATACTTTTTTCGAGTTAAACTTTAAATGTTACCTACAAATGCCTTAAAGAATATGTATGGCAAATATTAATAGTTTGTTAAAAAAAATTTTTTTAATTAATGTTAAAAAATGTTTTAGTAATCCCAATATACATACGCACACTATTTTCGTGGCTTTAGGATTTTATTTGTCCAATTTTTTAAAACTTTAAAATCGATTTTTCGGGGTTCTTTGTTTAAACTAATAAATACAATTTAGCAAAGGGATATTTTTTTTTAAGTTTTTATTACACAACTTTAAGAACACAATGCGAAAGGTTTCATTCAAATCAGCGGAACGCCGTTGGGTTTCCAAAATTCTCATTTTTAACGTCTAACGTGACTCCTTTGCAACGCAATTATATTGGAAGGCGATTTTGAACCCTCTTTTCTTTCGAGGGTCGTATATCAGATAGATCATTCACAGAAAAATGTACTAATTAATTAATTTAATTTACTCTTTATAGGGAAAGCTGAAGAGCTGCTAGAAATTGATAGAAATAGCTCAATGGAGGAAATAAAAGAAAGCATAATTAGGCTTTATCCTAGACATATTCGAGATCTCTTAAGAATGTGTGGCTTCAAGCTAGCCGAATTGCACAGGAAAAAAATGATTGTATACTTGCCAAAGTGTTGATATAGAAAATGGTCAACTTTTAAAATTATTATGAATACTCATAAACAATAATTTATTTCAGTCGATCAAGAAGAAATTTCAAACTTGGAGAGTACTTTGCTGTTCCTATCTCTAGAAGAAGACGCAGAAAGGACAACAATGGAAATATCTAGGCAGAATTGTCTCCATGATCTACTTCAGCTCTACACTGATAAGGAAATTGTAAATAAAAACTTAGAGGTTAAATTCATAGGTGAACTAGGCATCGATGGTGGCGGGCTCACCAAAGAATTATTTAATATATTTTTCATAAAGTGTCAGGGTTTATTTTTTCAAGGAGAGGATTGTTTGGTTCCGTACTTAGAATTAAGCAAACGCCATCAGCAGGATCACTTTATCATTATTAGACGCATTTTGCAGCATATGCTGCTGTTCACGAATACCCTCCCGGAAAAAATGTCAAAAATTACCCTCATGTTAATTGGCGATCCAAACAAGGATATTGATTCGGACGTTTTATTGCAAGAACTCGGAAATTATGTGAACCCTTACTTGCGAAAAATGTTAAAAAAAGGTCAAAAAAATTTTTGATCCTATCCGCAGAGGAGTTCGAAACGATTCTGGATTTTTTTCAGTCGAATCGGTTCGATGAAAAACCATCCTCTGAAGCATTTCTAGAGCAATTGAAAGTAATTACAGACGAGACCTTGTGGAATAACCAAGCAGGCTCATTTTAAAGATACGACAAGGTGTGATTCCTGAGAAACATAATATTTTTTGGGAAAAGTGTGATTTCAGAGTTCTTTCGAAAATGCAAACCCCTATATCTGTCAAAGTAGTGAATTGTTTGCTGACAGAACTGAACTTAAGTAATGAAGAAAGTGATGTGTATCACTATTTTAAAATGTATATCCGATGCCTGGATACAGAGAAATTAGAAAATTTGTTGTTCTTAATCACAGGTTCGTTCCTTACGCCAAATTGTATCTGCGTAAAATATAATGATTCAATGGGGTTAAGCCAAAGGACTTTATTTAGTACATGTATGGATACTATTACTCTCCCTAAAACATACACGACGTAAAATGCTATGAAAAATGACTTGAACGTTTATTTAGAAAATGATGAAGCGAAAGTATATACCGAATACTAACTCTCAGTCCTCAAAAGATTTAATTTATTTTTATTCACCTTTTTTTTTTAATTCAGTATCATTAGAAGCATGAGATTAAGAGCAACACCGTCACTACATTTCATGTATCTTTTAATGGTCATTATCAGACCCACTATGTGGGTCTGATTTTCAAACTTAACTTTTAAAATTATCGACTTCAAAGGCTTAAAATTCATAAATTTTGAACATTGTAATCCTAACTATCTTCTATTGCATTTTTTTACATTTTTAATGTAATACCTTAAAAATGCCCTATTTTTAGTTGGAGATTCACAAAAATTAATCATTTAAGACTTTAAAATATTGGCCTGGAAGATTTAAAGAATGAATATTAATTTGAAATGAAGTAATTGAAATTAAATAATTAAAAATTGTGTTCCAAATAAAAATAAATACAAATTCGAAGATTTGCAATTTATTTTTCAGTAATCCAATAAGTTCTTTAATTTTGTATGTTTATAATTTTATAGCTCTGCATTTTCATATTAAACGCTGAAATTAAATTTTTTCAGTTTCGTACGTTTTAATTTTGTAATTTAAATTTAAATATTTGAATTTTGAATCGTATAAATAGTAATGTGAACATTTTTAATTTTTAGTCGATTAAAATTTATCTTATATAATTACAAATTTTTAAACAACTTCATTTTGACTGCATCTTGGCAGGGTTAAATCGTAGATTTTTCCTCTATGCTTGAATCATGCTATAGCCAGTACAGTTTCTTTTTTCGAGGTTGTTTATTCACGGAATACTAGCCTGGCGCTGTCTACGAGGGTGGATTGATAAGTTTCCGGCCTGACCAAGAAAAACAACGTTTTTAAGAATTTTTTTTTTTTATTTCTCAACATAATCTCCTCCAAGGCTGA
>NC_046659.1:17745487-17749771 GCF_010883055.1 Belonocnema kinseyi | reverse complement strand
GCTATCTAAGGATGGTACTATAGAACGCCACCTCAAGGTAGGCCTAGTGGCGCCATCTCTTGGTCAGGCCGGAAACTTATCAATCCACCCTCGTATTTTTGCTACGTTTTTGATTCAAACCTTTCTGCTCTCTAGTCCCAGTTTCGATGCTAACTAGGAGTTTCTTACGAATTTGTATATATGAAGAATGTCCAGATGTTAGCTAGTTTCTAGACAGAATCACGATTTGGACTTTAAAAAAATTACAGAAGAGAATGTAGATAATAATAATTTTGGATAAAAAGATTGAGGAAATTACAATACATCATTGCATAAATGTTGAATTGATAATTAAATGTACTGTATTACACATTCAATACAATAAACAATATACCCTGAACGTAATTGAAATTATAATATACGAATTGTATTCTTAACAGCGATTTTTTAACAATGTTTAAAAATGTTTACTTTTATTTGTATTTAATGTAGTAAAGTTATAATAAATGTATAATAATGATAATATTTATCAACGTATGATGCTATATATTTTATTCATAATTATCCCGAAAATAAAAAATGTTACATGTATCCTTTATTTAATCTATTCAAATCATTTATCGAATGCGTAAATAATAATTAATTGTAAAAGGTAATTATTATTTAAAATAAGGTTAAGAAACATAATATGAAGTTACATCAAAAGTCAGACACCCGTAGTATATTACAAGATTTTTGGAAACTCATTTGTTTCTGTAAAAAAAGTTTTATTTTTAATTAACAGCAAAATTTATACATTAGACTTTAATTTAATAACAAATAAGTATGTTATTTAATTATAAATTGTTTTAATTTAAATAGACCATCTGTCTAGAAACTAGTCGATCTGAACGTTACACCCCAGTCTAGCGCCTGGACAGTCTGCCTGTGGCGCGCCAGTTTCGGTTCAAGACGGACTAGACAGAAATAGTACAGCGCTTAGACATTTGTTTTAAATGTTAATATTCTTAATGTGTGAATAGGAGAAGATTTTTGTTAAAGTATTTGAAAACTTTTCAATTACACAAATTTTATTCTTCTAAGCATGTGTGAGCTTTTTAGCACATATCCACTGCCCTGCAAAAGTTTGGACTCACTTAAAAAAATCGTTTTTTTGTTGTTGTAATTTTCGCTTTAATTATACCGGAGCTAAAAAATGTCTTTTTTCAAAAAAAGGCATTCTTCAGAATTAGTTGATATTAAATATAAAATGTCTATAATTAAATCATTCAAAATAAAAAACTGTCTATTAACGATAAAATTTTTCTTTTGGGTCGTTTCTTTTACGCCAACTACAACCTGCAGTAGTAAAACATAGACTTACAAAATATTAGGCTTTCTTAAGATTCCTTGGTCATTCTGGAAAATTTCTGGAAAGCATTTTAAATCTATTACAATTAGTATTAAACCCTTTCTTCATTTCCGCTTTTATTTCACGAAGTTTCCTGTGTAATGATAATTTAAAAATAAAAAGTATTAAGAAAGTATATGTTTTTGTGTATACCTTTCATCCAGAATAGATAATATGATGTAATCTCTCTATCTCAATAATCTGTTATTAAATATGCTTAATATTAAAAACCTTCATAGTTAAAGAATTTTAAATCAAAAACATCTTTAGGACTAAGAATTAAAAACTTGAATATTGAAAATTATAGAACAGTTTTATTCCAAGTACATTAAAATTTCACATTTATATATTACAAGCTTAGTATATTACAAGCTTAGTAGGTTTACACACAACAGATATTTTTCTTTATTTGAATTTGTTTCACTACTAACAATAGTCTCCAATTGCAAACTTTTTCCCTCGCTTAATTCTAACGATGCAGTGAACGAAGAAAGAGGGATGTTAACATTTTCGCGACTTATAATAGGATCAGATAAATCCATGCCTAATGTTTGCAAGGATTCCAAAAGTTGATCATATAAAGTCGTTTTTGAATCGAAAATATCTCGCCCTGCTGTGTTGTTTCACAGAAAAAACTGAAGTTTCTATTGGAACCCGTTTTTGGTTCCAAAGGAGCTGCAAAAAAAATGAACCCTACTTGCTGAAAAGGAACCCAAAACGTTAAATGAGCTCTAAATAATACCACACTTGGGGTTCGAAAGGATCTCAAATGTAATTGAGCCTATTCCTAAAGAACCTATTTTTCGCTTGGCCCACTTCGATATTATGATTAATTAATAACACAATATTTACCCTAAATCACACATGTAATCGAACTCTGGTGGACTTAAATTAATGAAGATAATTAAATTACAAAATAATAACGTAATTAAATTAGATATAATGACTTGGTAAATATAATTTGCAGGTTATGTAACAAACTTGTAAATATAAAGGCTTATTGATGCCAGTGTTCACATCTTGGCATCTTCTTGAACTGCACTTGCGTCGCGCCGGCAAAACAATTAGTTACTGTTAGCACACTGATTTTGAATAGTGTCGATATTCAAATGTGATATTTATAATAAATAATGATTATAAAATTCATTAAAAGAAATTTCTTAATCCTAAAATAAGATTTTGAAGTGACAGATAAAAATTTAATTCGATTTGAATTAAAAGACGTTATGAATTCGGAGTTCAGAGAAAGAAATAATTTTTTTAGCACAATGATTAATCTTGTCTCTGTCGAGTTTCTAATTTTTATTGTTTTCATTCAAAACAATTTGACCTAAAATAAAGTCAATAAAAGTTCCTAAAAATAACTTGAAAACTTTTTTTTTCTAAAGTCAAAATAGAAAACGGTTTTTGCAATAAAATCACAATATTTTTTCATCTGTCACTAAAAATTCTATTTTAGGATTAATAAATCACTTTTGAAGTATTTCCCAATCATTATTTATTATAAATATAACATTTGAATATTTATGTAATTTAAAATGCGCACGCTTAAAGTAACAAATGAATTTCTTTCTTTACTTCAAGAAAATACCCTAAGTATATTTTCAACTTTATAAAGTAAGGGTACCCTTTTACGGAGGTCGAATTTGAATAAACTGATGAATTAATTTGAAACATCGAGTTCGTTTCTAGTTTCTCAACCAATCAAATTTGCCATAAATCAACAGTATTGAGCAGTATGCGCATTGAAATCCTGAGTAATATGTTTGCTGTTATGGAGAGATGTGCAATTACATATGTTACTTTTTAAAAGTACAAATACATTGTTAGGACTGACGCTGGGTTGATGCAAAAACGTATGCAAGAATGAATGCATCTGAAGCCTCTCTACTTTTATTGAATTTAAAACAACTAAAGATCATTGTAATATTTAAAAATATTAATAACGGCTAAATGGCTGAGCTGATCTTAATAGTGCTTGGTGAAGACTATGTTTCTAAAAGATTCACTTAATAATAACTAATTACAAAAGTTTATTAATTGTACATCAAAGATTTTAAAAATAAAATTATGTGAATAATTTTAAAGATTATTCATAACTTTTAAGAGTAGGTAATTTAAAGACGGTGTAGATTTAAGCCAATTTTGTATTGAAAATTCTAAAATAAGTGAACCTTAACAAGTAAGAAGAAAAATGAATAAATATTAATATCGTTTGTGTTTGCTTTACCGACATATTCTGTAAATTGTTAACTTAGAGTGGCGTCCCATGATTGCAGAATTCCTTTGCGTTTTGCGTCAAATCACTAGACATTTCAGCCAAACACAGTGTTTCTCTGAATAACTAGGATATTATTGGCTGCAATGTCTAGTGAATTGACACATTAGACAAAACGCAATTCTGCAATCATGGGACGCCATCCTTACCAAACCGGCTTTGCAGGCGGTTGGCTTGTGAATGGGCCTTAATGCTGTTGATGCTGTTCTATTCAAGTGCGCTCTCAACGAAACCATTTGGGTCTCTACAGGTATCTATTGGAGCTCAAGTTCCAAATGACACCAACTTTCATTTGAGCCGCAACATGAGTGAACCCCTAGTTTTTTCTGTGTTGTCTTATAATTGGTTAGCGATCCTGCTAACCGTAACCCGAAGAACTACAGGCCAATAACTTGTCTGAACACGCTTCATAAGATATTCACAGCTATCCTAAATGATAGGATTGTTCGGGCAATTGAACCTGTGTGGCAAGAAATGTATAAACAACGAGGCTCACAGAAAGGCGTAGCCGGATGTCGGGAGAACCTGCTCATCAATAGATGTGTCTGCAAAGATGCAGCATTCTACCAGCGTGACCTATCGATGTCCTGGATTGATTATCGGAAAGCTTTCGATTCTACATCCCATAGACTTATCA
>NC_046659.1:17744219-17745387 GCF_010883055.1 Belonocnema kinseyi | reverse complement strand
CATATACTGGAACTTTATATTCTCGACAATTGTTTCTGTTGCTCACTCGAGGCCTGACATGGTTCTTCTTGACTTCTAGAAGCGAACCATGTTCGTTATCGACTTTTCGGCACCAGTTGACAAAAACGTCATAGCCAAGGAGAATGAAAAGAAAGAGAGGTATCGAGACCTTATAAGGGAGTTGCAACGATTGTAGCCGGAATATTCTGTTAAACTGATCGTCCTTATCATCGGCGTTCTTGGAGGTGCCAAGCTTTCACTTGCTAATAGCCTAAAAAGCATCCCTGCGTGTCAACAATATGCGAGAACACTTGCGGGAAAAATGCAGAAGTCGGTTGTCCTTGGGTCACTCCGTGTTCTTAGGGTGCACGAGGCTTTTGCTGGATCGTCGTATTGATTCCTTTACAGACTGTAACCACCTATCTCACGGTTGTGAGACGTGGTTGTGGCCGAAATTTTACCGCGACTTCGCTGGAAGCGGGTGCAATTTTTCAGATTAGCACCCGCCCCCGGCGAAATCCTGCGGTTGTCCTTATGACAAATTTTTAATTATATATATTGCACGCAATATCGGTGTGTGGTATTTTCGACATCTAATAAACCCTAATTTTCCAGAGAATAAAGTTCTGTGTAAACTGAGTCGCACCGATTTACCGGTTATGTGACTTTCTCTATTCAAGCGAAGGATGGTATTCATTAAAACAGCCACGAGCATATTTTCATATCCGTGATCTGATCGTTCGCGGGATGGTAAACCGTAATTTTTAACTGCATCGATGAAGCACTTGACCACGGGTTCTGCTTGAATGGACGTTTCGCATTTTAAATAAACTATTAATTTGGAATATCATCAATGCAGCCGTGAATAACAAAACCCCACCTGCAAGAATGATATGATATTAAAATTATTGATAACTGTTTACGATTACTACTATTGTCGATAAATAATCGTTAAAAGCGTAGAAACAAAATTATACCTTGATAGTTTTAAATGCGCATCCATATGCCATAACGAGTTTGGTGTTGGTACCTTGTAAATTCTTCATTTGATTAATTGGCTCCATCTACTTGCGGTTCCAATTGGATCGACTGCATTTAAGATTTCTCTTGCGCGATGTCTTGGTACCGTAATTCCTCTTAATTTTAAGTATGAATGCATCATCTTTAA
>NC_046659.1:17733025-17744119 GCF_010883055.1 Belonocnema kinseyi | reverse complement strand
TTTTTAATTTTACCGTATGTCCAGCATTGGGATGTTCTGGATGAATTTCTGTCACTTTTGTGTTTAATCCTCGTCCGATATTTGCGAATATCGTGCTCGCATAGGCAGATTCAATTCATATAACTTTTTATATACAGTACTTTGGGAGCACCCCAAATTTTTGCAATCTCAGTTGGAGTAAACCCTTCCTGGTACAACAACTCCAACTGGTCTTTATTTACATCAACAGCTGGGCGACTTTTCTCCGCTTTAATCAGTAGCAACCCATTGATTGCTTCTAAGAGTTTGTCACAAGTAGGTAAAGTTATCTCCGTGGGTATTCTAGTCAAATTTGTTTTAGCCACGTTTAATGGAACATGATCAATAACTTTTAAAGATTCGTACGACCTCACAGCATCAGCAATTACTTGTCGAATCCTACGTAGAGTTCTTGCTACATGTTACTCCACCCTATTCTCCATGATTCTAGAAAGAGTTATAAATATACATTAAGGCCGTTAACGCAAAACGAGGTAAGGAAGATATTGGTGACTTTATAGGAGACCGAAAAACCGTATGTGAAATCTATTTTGTAATTAAAAACAAAAGGCCAGTGGCGTACATTGAATTTTGTACTGGAGAAGCGGAGCTCCTTTGTTTGCGCGACCACCCCAACTCCACCCTCAGCACGGAAAAAAGCAGACTGTAAGATGTACAATTTCGAATAGTAAAGCTAAGGTTTAAAGCGCAACCACTAGTCGAAATACCATTTGTAGCAACACATAAAGCAGCTGTTACAGTTTGACATTGTAGAGTGGAATAGCGTTGGTAAACGCTGCTTAAATTACTGCTTCAAATTGCAAGGTTTCACTTAAAAAATGATAGACCTTACATTTTCCCAATGTCAATTATAAATGGTGAATTATATAGTTTACAATTTGTAAGCTATCCTCTTTCCTACTGCGATGGGTAGTGGGATACAAACTAGATGGTACAGTTTGCAATAGTTATCCGGTGTACCAACCCCTCACCCTGCACCAATTTCGCAGTGTAAAATTGTAATATCTCCTTTTTCGTAATGTGTCAAATGCTGACTAAGAGTGTTACACGTAAATTGTGAACCGGGAAAATAAATGTTACTAGGCGAGATTATAATATCTCCACTTTCAAACAGTGTTATTTGCTGAGCGAGATTTGTTTTCTTTCTTACTATTTTAGGTTTACATTTATAATTAATTATTAATAATTTGTTATGTTTCTTATACAAAACTAAAATATGTATTGAGATTATAATAAACTTCATATCTGCCGTACTAAAGAAAATCTTACGTAAGTGGCATTGTTCGAGACGTTGCATAATTCGTGCACAAACAATTTCTAACGTTTCGAGAGTCGAGCGAATTTCGGGCAAACGAAAACTGTCAGTGAGAAAGTTGTCCAGGAAGGTTTAAGGAATTTTTCTGGAAAGTTTTAGCTTAATTGGAATAGTACTTAACAAACTTTTGATGTTTTAACTTGCTGGAGCAATGGATTTTCTCGTGCGCGGACTATAGTCCGGCCGGTAATCCGCTACTCCAGCGTTAGGTACAATTTGTGTATCACAGCCAGCACTGTTTTATTTTATTTTGCCAATTTTGTAAACAGCGCTTTCAAAAACAGTCGCACCAAAAATAGAATATTAATCAAATAATTAGTTTCCTCCTTGATTCACATTTTTCCATACACAATAATAATGTATCTATTTAATATCATGATTATCATTACTGCGATACTTAGAAATATATTTTAATTTTGTTTTAAAGATGTTTTTCGTGTATATTGAGCAATAAATAATTTATTAATTTATTATTACATACCGCATTTCTGCTACATTTAATAACATTTCTTTTGCATAAAATTTCACGCTTCTTTCGTTTTCTACAATTGGTAGGATTCAAATCATTTTCTATTTTGTAATTGGAAAACTTTATTATATTTTTAACATAGAATTTTGTCTAGCTATGAGGATAATTTAATCGAACAACTTTTACACATCACATTATATTTTAACGATGTGCTCTGCTGATCGGAACAGACTTAAGTACACTGATATATTTCATTTTTGGTAAAGAAACAACCCTAGAAATGGCAACATATAAATATTTTCTTTAGAGAAAAAGAAACATTTATTATAGACCATGATTTTCCATATTTCTCGTATTTTAATTAGAACACCTCGGCCGGCTGTGAGACACACTTGTACCTAACGCTGGAGTAGCGGATTACCGGTCGTACCATAGTCTACGCGCGAGAAAATCCATTGCGCCAGAAAATTAAAACATCAACAGTTTCTTAATTACTATTCCAATTGAGCTAAAACTTTTCAGATACATTCCTTGAATCTTCCTGAAAAACTTTCTCAATAACAGTTTTCGCTTGCTCAAAATTCGCTCGACTCCCGAAACGTTGGAAGTTGTTTGTGCACGAATTATGCAACGTCTCAGAAAAAAATTATTAACAATTTTTTGAAATTTCGCTAACTTCATGCTTCGCAGAGCATGATAATGCATATTTCTGATTAGTTTTATCACAAAATATCAAAAACTTCACATTTCGTCGCGATTTGAAGTGAAAAAATTCAAAATATTTTAATCGGAGAAAAAAAAAGTTTTTCGTAAATAATTAGAAAAATAAGAAAGCTACAACTTTTTTTATAAGGAGAAAAAGATGCGGCATTTCACTTGGCATTTAGCGTAGGACACTAATAGAGTGTACCAAAGCCTAATCTAATAGATTAATTTGTTTCAAAAGTTATCGTGCGCACAGATTGACGAACATAAAGACAGGCATAAAGACATACAGGCAGACACATTCGTAAAAGCCTGTTTTTCGGATTCAGGGGGACTTAAAACGTGGACCTTTTGACAAAAACTAGGGGGGGGGGGGGTAAAATTTTACAGAAATCTAATAACTTCTCTGATGAGAATGTAAACATTATTTATTTGTGATGAATAGTTTTTTGATAGCTCTGTTTTTAGTTTTAATTGTAAAAAAATAGCATCAAAAACATGAACAGTTAAATTTTTTGAAACCCCACACACGAGACGAATCAAAAAGTGGCTAATAACAAATTTGTAGATCTTTTTCAAATGCAAAATTTTCGTGTACTCATCGTTTACCGTATTTTACATAGTTTGGCCAAAAAAAGGAAATGTTGGATTTTTAATTATTTTGTATGCTGTCAAAATTTGTATTTTGGTTTTTTCAAGAAAATTCAAAAACTTGTTATGATAATCTTTTAGGGCATTCAAAAGCAACATTTTTCTTGTCCTGACTTTTTTCATATCGTGCGTTATTTGGCTTAAAATTTTCATTTGAATGTTCATTCATATTACTCTAGTAGTTTTAGATTGGATGAAAAAAGTCATAAGGATAAATTGTTCAACTTTTTGAATACTCTGAACAACGATACAAAGAATTTTTGAATTTTGAAAAAAGTGGTCTCAAATATATTCAAAATGTGCCTGCTTTTTAAATTTTTATCCAAAATGGGTGGCTAACAAACCTGACCTTTAGGGAAGGGGAGGGGGGGGGGTAATTTTACACAAATCTAATACCTTCTCTGATGAGGATGTGATGATTATATTTTTTATTATTTTTTATAAAAATAGACGATCTAGCTGGAAATTAGTCGATCGCAGCATTACGTCCCAGTCTAGCCACTGGACAGTCAGTTTGTGGCACGCTAGTGTCGACTCAAGGCGGACCGAACGTAAACAGTATGGGCCACGAAATTGTTCCCCATGGGTCGCCGGGGTGTGCGTGCGATTAGGTCTGCGTGACTATTTTGCCATCAGGATCGGTAGTTTCTTGTTCTAAATTTACTCCAAAAATGCTTTTCGTCTATGCGGGTTTTTAACAGTGCTTTAAAAGCAATAATTTTTTTATATTCATTAATCTTTTTGGAATGACTTTACGTACATATGACGTTCAATTTTTTAAATAATTATTACCCCCGAGGTATTGATTTTCAAAAGTGTTTTAGCTTTGACCAATAATATTTTGAATATAATAAGCATTATTTTACCTTTGAATACACATTAACATAGCTCATTCTTTTACGAATCCCGACATACTACATAAGTAATTTTTTTCACAATACCTTCGGAGAAAATACGTTAAAGCGACATGCATTCAAAAGCCCATATACACAGCCTTCTTAAAATTTCAGGAATTATTTTCTTCTGCCTGTGCAACAAGTTTTGTACGTTTAAATAAATTTATAAGGTGAATTTTTCGCTTTAGTGAATTCGGTGTTGATTATCACTTATATTTAAGTAATACTCATTTTGCAACTCTGGACATTCATTATACAGCAGAACATACCTTTGGAATAATCCTGTAAGTTCACATTAAAAATAAAACTACACAAATTACGAGAGGAAAAGACTCAACACAGACAAAGCAGAACTGCTACTGACCTGAGAATTGAAGAGTTTGTACTACACAGTAATACAAGATGATGAATTTTAAATGTAGATGAATTTCATTTTTGCATTAAATTAAGTAAGTCACTTAGTTTCAACCAGAAATGGAACTTACGTGCAGTGTCTCGTATCTGATATACGAGTAATATGATAATTAACTAACGGGTATGTTGAGTTTGGGATGATTTTCATTCGCGTGATCTGAAATTCAATTTGTGCTGGAAGAAAGGCGTGCGCGAAATGCCATGCGACGATCCGCAAACACTTAAACGAAATTTCGGCGATTCTAGAAGAGGAGCCAAGAGAGCAGCTGAGAGTAGCCAATATGCCGTCGATAGCGCTGGATAGTAGCGATCAACACTGAGCTCATGATAATTGTTTCATCAACAGATTTATGATTAGAAATAGAATAATGGTACATATGCGATGAAAAGATATGAAAAGGGATTAAAGATTGACGTTCTGTACCTGGTAGTTCATTTTTCCTTCTACTAATCTCATCGACTTGAAGGATAAAACAACTTGATTTATGAAGCATAAATGAATAATTTATTCATTGCTCACGTTTAAAAAATTTATTTCCTAAAATTATTCAATTTTGAATTTGATATTCATTTCATGTTTCTAATAACTGAATGATAGCGCATAAAGTTGATGAATTTCAACAATCAGCTGACTTAAATTAACCTATAAGTTTCATTTCAGATGCACGCGTTGACGGAAAGTCAACAATCTTTCTGTCTTAGATTAACCGATTAAGTACATTTTGCGTACATAAAGCAGTTGACTTTAAACCAAGCGCGTTACTTAAAGTCATGCCATCATCATCAGTTGACTTTCAACTGGCGAATGATCCTTTTGGTTACATCTGAAAGTCAACCGCCTTTTTCTACTGAAATTCAGATTCTTGTATAACTGCGTATGAAAGGATCCGAACAATTAGACAGGAATATTACCGACACTATCTCTTCGCACAGACGAGATGAACATGATAGAAACTAAAATCTCTTTCTGATCTAGCAGCAACAGTACGAACTCATAATATTTCAATTAAATTGACATAGGTCTAGTCAAGACCCCCAGTGATAATTTATTCCGAGGATGTTTGAAATAAAACAATATGTTAGTTACTTGGGTTAATTTTGATAGACAAATAAAAATAGTCAACATTATGGATTATTTGATTACATTTTCTTCAAGGTAATGTTCCAATTACGATTTTTCGCAATTTCAATTCCGCATGTACTTTAAAAACCGTATTTTGTAATTAACATCATATTGATATAAAAAAATTTGAGTTTGAAAATTGATGTAAAAATATCCGGATTGCACGACCACCTTAGCGTATGGACACAGCCAGCCTAGTGAACAAGCAAGAAGATGACGCGTTGCTAGCGAGCCGAGTTAATAGGACAAATAATTTAAAAACTGCCAGCCTTCCGTTAATAATTATTGGATCGTGTTGATTATTGCATAGAAAAACCCACGCGTCTTAGCGCTTCGAGCGAACCTAATTGAATGACTTCTTTTTATATTTTCGATTTTTTAACAACATCCCAACTTTTTATATCTTTAAGGTGAAAATCTCAGTTCATCTTTTGTTTACACACAGCACTGAGCCGAGACTTTGTTTATTTGTGCTCGTCATTGCTATTAATACAAACCAATCGATATGAATTTTGGATATTTTGTAATTAAATCTATAAGAACTCAACTGATATTATTAATTTCGGTCTGTTTTGAAATTTATAACTAATATTTTCACCTAAAAGCTATAAAAAGTTTGCGGGTTGTTAAAAAATCGAAAATATAAAAAATAAGTATTTCTATATAAGTATTTATATGAAAAAACCAATACGATTCGATAATTATTAACGGAATGATGGTAGTTTTAAAATTATTTGTCCAATTAATTCGGCCCGTAGCAACGCTTTATAGTATACGCCCACGATTTAAATAAGTTTTCATAATATAACTGCCAACAGACGGTTATTTCTGTTTGGAGTTCAGTGATTTTTAGTATTGAAAATTTGAAGTTTGAAATTATTTGCTAATTTATCAGAAAATTATGTATAAACTAATGTGCAGTGTGGACATTTAAAGGATGGCAAAATCTCCCGGTAAAGAGGCTTGCATATAAAACAGTATTGGAAAATAATTTTGCTTTTTACAATTCAACCACGAAATAGAAATATTTTAATACCGTAGGTGAATGGAGACAAGAAGTCGGATTCTAAAGCCCTCTAACCTAATCTATACTCAATTGCTGGACTGGCGATAGAGGGTGAGGAGCATAACGGAGAGATACTCCATGGGCTCGAACTTTTCGTGGGGGCCAAGATTTTCCGGAACTGTTAGAAATCGAAATTACATATAGGGCACCGTCATTCCAATCCCTCAACACAGGTGCCCTGTTTTCCTCTTGGCGGGCCTGCAGGATTGAATCTCTCTATCGTATGAAATTATCCAGACGTTCGATCGCTTTGAAAGAATCAACTGCAACGACCTCTGTCTATCTTATGGGTCAGAAAGAGAGGGCCATCAAACGTTAATCGAGAATTACCGACTTTTTGATAATCGACAGCCACCTCTCTTCATCTGACCAATTTTGCCAACGAAAAAGTGTCATGGTTTATATTTTATTTAAAAAAATGAAATTTATACAACAAAAGAAAAGAATTTTTAAATCAAAAAGACAACTCTCTAACTAATAAAGATTACAAACTAAAAAATTATTTTCTACAACAAAAACGCAAAATTTTCTGTACAAAATATCAATCTTAAAGAAATGGAAAAGTTACATTTTTTGTTAAAAAATTATTTAAAAAAAAAAAAGAAGAATTTTCCACTAAACAGTTAAATTTTCAACCAGACATAAGCCTTCAATAAAGAAAAATTTCACAATGTTTTCAACAAGATAATTAAATTTTTAACCAACGAGAGAACTTTTTAACTTAAAATATAAATCTTTAACAAAAAAGTAATTTCTTAACAAAGCGATTTTCATACAAACAATGAAATTTTTTTTATAACAGATGAAGTTTTAAATCAAAAAGGTAAATTTTCAAAAAGTAGTTAAATTTTCGGTTGCTAAAGATTTTAGTCGAGTTTTTACGATCAAACTATGAATTTTTTAACCAGAAATAATTTTCTACCAAAAAAGTCAATTTTCAATCCAAAAAGACGAATTTTTAACCAAAAAGGATGAATTTTAACCAAATTGTGGAATTCTCTACCAAATAGTTGCATTTTGATCCAAAAATATCAATTTTGTACTGAAACACATGAATTTTTAATAAAAAAGACATTTTTTTATAAGTGGAACTTTCATCCAGAAAATATTTCAGATCATTTTTCAATACCAAAATATAAATTTTCCACGAAATAGTTAAGTAGTATAATAGCTTAATTTCTAACCAAACAGTTGCGTTTTTATCAAAAAAAGATTTGATTTCTGCGAAAACAGGCCAACTTTAACCGAAAAGTCATGGAAAAAATACAATTTTCTATTAATTAAAATAAATTCTAAGATTCTCATAAATTCTCAGAGAATTTATTTCTCAGTTATATTCTCGGTAATATTCTCATTCTTGTTACCGTTCTCAAAGTCATATAATTGGCTCAGAACTCTAATCCTACACATGGTGGGCTAGTATTATAACAGAGATGAGTTGGGAGATTGCTCATGTAATAGAATAAGAGACTCCGTCAAAATCCGACTGCTAAAAGCGCACTCTTGGTTTGTGGGTCAACTCCTCGGAGTTACTTCGCAGTTTTCGGCATTTTTCAGACGTTCCGCGTCAATAATTGCTTAAGTTAGAGAATTCTAAAAATGAGTTACCACCGCAGTTACAATAACAGGAGTTATCATAAATGTACGTGATGTACTGCATATTTATTCACCACTCGAATATTGAGTGTTTATTGTATAATTATTCTAATAATTCACAATTATTAGTGAGTAGTTATACAATGAAAACTAATTACTTATCTTTAAAATTAAAATTTAAAATATTATATCGTTACATAGCTATTTATATGCTACAAATCATAAATTATGACATATAATTTTAATACATCACAAGAAAAAGTTTTATGTTCACCTATTTTTTAATGACTGATAATTTTTATTTATTTTTATTATGACAGAGCTTAACATTTTTCTCTTTAAAATGTTGAATGCTATCAAAATTCAAAATTTTGTATAAAATCAAGCAGAGGACAAAGCCAATTTGTCCATTTTATGAAGCATTTTGAGATTTCTTTGAAACAAAAAAATAGTATATTGTCAATTATGATACCTTCAATTTTTCTCTAAAACGCTAAAATTAAGTAACTGTTATAACATATGTTTATCAGTTACAGATTGTATTAATTAATATACAGTTTATAGCTAAAATACATATATACTTTTACAGATTTATAGTGTTTTTAAACAAAATTTAAGGTATGATATATATATATATATATAATAAATAAATACTTTCAAGAACTTCATTTTTTATTATCAGTGGCGTTGTTTGTCAGGCAAAAGATTCATTTGATAAAAATGCTTGAACATTTCAAAATGTTACAAACTTTTTATTCAGAGCTTTTTACAACATTATTTTGAATTGTACGATTTAAATGATTAATTGCTTTTTTGCCTTGAAATTAGAATCACATATATTTTAGAAAATATACCTACACTGTAAAAAATACGTTTTAAAATTTCACTTCAAAGTGTAAATTTCCACATATAAAATGTCACTTTAGATGCATTAAAATTACAGGTTAGAAAGCAAATTTCCACATGTTGTCTTGAATGACGTCTCTTACAGGTTTAATTCTGACTTTTCATGAATTCCAAAGAAAATTTTTCACTTTATAGTGATTATAGATTCGTCCGTATAATATTCCACATTTGTGTAATTTTCGCGATAGAGCTTTTTTTCGCTCGTTTGTTCCCTTGTTATGAGCGAACGTACATTTTAGTTTACAAAATTTATAGCTTACTTTCGACGAAAGCATAAATGCGAGTGACTGATTTTAAATTATAAATTTTATGCCATATAAGCTTCCATAACTATAAATATATTCTTAATATGATCTTAATGATTTAAGTATTTGAAGTTAGGTTGATATTTTGGAGAAATGTTCCACTTTCCGTTGTTTTATTTAACGTCACATATTAAATTTCAATTCAGTTGAGCATTTTACACTTTTGTACAATTTTAAACATTTCTATACTAATTTCACGCCGCTGCGCGTGAGTCCACTTTTTACATACGTTTAGCGTACTAAAATTCCACAACCTTTTTTTACAGTGTAATATATACACACAAAATATTACCTTAAAGTGTACAGTTCTTCAAATAAAATAGAAGAAAATAGTAATATAAGTACTAAATATTTTAATGTAACATACACGATTGCAAATTCCTAAATATTAAACTGCAAGCGGTTCTACAACATAGTCTTAAGTTTGAGAGATATATGACCCATATTTATTCAAGGCCTTTTACACCGAAAAAACGATATTCTAATATTAAGATTATCATATTCTTACGAGAATATTTTTAGTAATATTCTTAACGAAGTTAGCGATCTTCTTATTTTAAGAATATCTTCTAATCAAAGGGAGAAGATATTCTTATAATGAGAATATGAGTAGGGAAACAAGAAATGCGCATTATTTCGCGAGGTTTAGGGTTGTGAGCAATGAAACGTTTCATTGAAACATTGAAACTTTCACTTGAAACTTTCAAATGTTTCACAATCGAAGTTTCATCGTTTCATGAAACATTGGGGGGAAAGTAGAGAACTTCAATATGCGCATGCGCGGAAATCAGATCAGGTTAGGTACTCGTTACTCGTATGCTACTTCAACGCAAGTCAAAACTTGTTTTGAAATATTATTTTACGTCTCTCAAAATGTTTCTCAGTGTTTCTACATCAAAATTGTGATATGGAGGATTACTTCAGAAAATACGAATTGATTTTCTTTTTTATTATATGTGATTTGAATTTTCCCGCGACCATCTTTGAAACATTGCAATGTTTCACGAGACCTTGAAAGTTTCATGAAACTTTTCATTGGACCAAAGTTTAATGAAATTTTACAACCCTAGCGAGGTTCTACGAAAATGGAAGAAGTTAAAACGTGGCTAGAAGATCACCAACTTGGGGATCTTGTCCACTTATTCGAACGTAAGTATTGAAAATGATTCTTTCCAAATTTATTTTGTGCCTTGTTTTTTCCTCTGTTTTTTCTTGCTTGCTTTCAGAATTTAACCTCTTTATTCAAAAAATGTTAAGCCAGTGGGCACACGATATTTAGCATGTTTTGAAAACGTTCCAAAAACATTTCAGGAAAGATTTCTGTGTCACAACTTCTAAAAGGTTCGTAAAACGTGTAAAATCGTGTGCCTACTGGAAAAGTACTTTACTAAGGGCGAATAATGGTGTGCTGACTATATTTTTTTTTGCGCCATGCGTGCATGTTTTCTATTTAGGTCATAAAATAAATACAATGAAAAGAGTTAGAGGTCTGACAGAAGATCTTATTAAAGAACTGACTCCAGACATTGGGTTGAGGATTGAGCTGTTGGAAAGTTTGAAAGAATTGAAGTCCGAGGTATCTTGAAATGCACGTTTGGTTAGGAAACTT
>NC_046659.1:17731158-17732925 GCF_010883055.1 Belonocnema kinseyi | reverse complement strand
CAATCATTTTGCAGACAAGACTGTGTTTCCTTTGTTTTTATATTTTGATGATGTTGAACCCGACAATCAAACAGGTTCTCATTCTAGAGTTCACAGCCTCGGTGCTGTCTATTACGAAGTAGCATGTCTTCCTCAACACTTGCTTTCATCTCTTGAAAATATTTTTGTAGCGGCGTTTTTCTTAAGCGATGATAGGCACCTGAACAATGGTAAAGCTTTTGCCGACATCTTGAATGATTTAAAAGATCTTGAAACTAATGGAATTACCATCCAGACTGAAGCTGGAGACCAGCGTATTCATTTTGCGTTATGTCTTCTCCTTGCGGACAACTTGGGTTTTCACTCTATTACTGGACTCGTCGAGTCATTCTCAGCAAATTTTTTTTGTCGTTTTTGTAAGCAGCATAGGCTGATAACACAAAGTCAGAAAAGGGAAGATCCTCAAATTTTGCGTAACATACAGAATTATGAAATGGATGTACTGAACAATGACTGTTCCCTCACAGGAGTGAAATCCAATTGCATTTGGAATGTTCTTTCATCTTTTCATATTACCATAAATCAATATTTGGATTTCATGCATGATTTTTTAGAAGGTGTTTGCCATTATGACTTGTGTGCCATATTAGATCAAATTATATCCTTTGATGGATTCCTATCGATTGATACTCTAAATGAACGTGTACAATATTTTGATTACGGCCCTGATTCAGGAAATAAACCATCCATGATCACCATGAATGACATTAAAAAAGACAAGATGAAAATGAATGCTTCAGAAATGTTTTTCTTCTGTCGGAATCTTGGATTGATGGTGGGTCATTTAGTTCCTGAAGGTGATGATTCATGGAAATTGTACGTAGCTCTTAATGAAATTTTAAGTATCATTTCTGCTCCAGTTGTTCATCAGAACTCTACAGATTACCTTGTCACCTTAATTGCTGAACACCATGAGCTTTACTTAAAAGTATGTGGAACCACATTGAAGCCAAAACATCACTTCATGCTTCATTATCCCAGGATAAGGAACTTGATCGGTCCCTTGATTAATGTCTGGTGTATGAGATTAGATAGAAAACACCGCCCGATTATTAAGCTGTCGTCAAAAAACACAACTTGCCGAAAGAATTTGCCTTTGACTATTGCAAAAAAGTACGCTTTAACACTTTGTGCACGGCTGTTCTCCCAGACAGGTTTCCCTAAAGACTTCCAAAGTGTTTCCAAAGAATGCAGAATACTTGACTGTGAAGATTACTTAAACTTCCGATTCCTTTTACCTGATGGTCATGAGAATTTGATGGTATTCAAAAAAGCAACTTTCCTTGACATCTCTTACAAGTCTGGCATGGCCTTAGCATACAATTATTATGAGGAGAATCTGCCCCTATTCGGTATTTTACGCTGGATTGTAGAACCAGAAGATAACATTGGCCTTCGTTTCATATTGTCTGTTCTTCATACCGTAGGATTTAGTGATCATCTCCAATGTTATGAAGTTAAACCAACTGAAGTGTGGTTTATTCAAAGACATGATAGTTTAGTGTCGTTCTACCCCAGTTTTCCGCGTACAGGAGCTGATGGTACTAGCTATATTACTTTTAAGCATTGTCTGTAAAGACATAAGTTTTCTTGTTATTTATTTCATAAATTTCTCGAAATGTTTCCTGTAATTGTCACGTGTCAGATTTACAGTTAATATCAATAGCAATTTGTATTGTACCATTTACTAAGAAAATATTTTTGACATAAAACTATTTAAATCATACT
>NC_046659.1:17729027-17731058 GCF_010883055.1 Belonocnema kinseyi | reverse complement strand
GTATATTTTAGTATATTTCTTGTTTAAAAACTAATTTACTTAGTTCAAAATTAATTTTTTATGAGAAAAATGTAACTAGTTTGTAGAAAATTGGTTGTGTTTTAATTGAAACTTGATCTATTAATTTGATTGCAAATTTAAATATTTTCAGTTTGAAAAGTCGTTTTTTTCATTAAAAATTAAACTATTTTCTTGAATTGAAAATCTACTAAGATATTTTTTTATATTGCAGGATTGATTAAGAGTTTATGAGAAAATTTTCAATGATTTTTTTCTTTTATGAATCATTTTTTGCAGAATTCCTAAAAAGAGTTTAAAACCAAAAACAAATTTGAAAGAATAAATAAAAATTGAACAATTATCACTTTAGAAAAACATCGATTAGGTTCAAAGATGTTTACAAGTTTAAGAGATTCAAAACTAATTTAAATAGTTTAACAAAATATATGTTTTTGAAGATCTTGAAATAAGATCTTGACGTTTTTTAATGATTTTTAAACTTTTCAGATGATAAAAAATATACTTAAGATTCCTGTGAAATGTTTTAATGATTTTTCATTTTCTTTAAATAATTTTTAATGAATATTTAACAAGATTTCAAAACAAATTTTGATGCATAAATATCAATTAAACAATGATTGATATTTGGCAACTCAAAATAAAAAGGATTTAACTTCAAATTTAATCTTTTAAGTTTTAATGCTTTTTACTTAAAATTGCTTAAAATGATATAATTTTTAAAAAATCCAGATTGGATGTTTCATTGTTCAATTTAGAGCATTAAAACTAAAAGCGTGAATTTTTTTTTAAACATTCGATCTGTACAATTTATGAAACTTAGAATTTATTTAATTGGCAATTTACCGATATTTGTTTTAAAATTGGAAAGTTAAAAATGATTATTTTTAAAAATTAATTTTAAGAATATATTTCATAAGGTTTAAAAATATTTCCAAAATTGTTCGAAAATAATATGGAAGATTTTAACAGCATATTTTAATTTTGCAGGATTTATTAAAAGTTTTATGGAAAACTCGAATGATATGGAAAGGAGTTGTTAAGATGTTTCAAAAGAATTTAAAAAATAATAACAAATTAAAAAACATTCCATAACATTTTCCACAAAATGTAGGTTTTTCAAGATTTTGAAATTAAATTTTGAAACTGTGTAAGCATATTGAACGGCTAAAAAAGAAGAAATAAATTTGACTAAAGTTCCTAGAAATATTAAAAATTAGTTTATATTTTTGTACAGCTTCTACTTAATTATATATTTACCTGTTTTAAATGAAATCTTTCAATACAATATTTTTAAATACAAAGTAATAAGTTTCATGAATTTCAAACTGAAAACGTTAAAAAAAATATTAGGTAAATTTTATAAATTTCAAATTCTGTGTGTGTCAAACTCAATTTCTTTAGAATTTTTATATGGTTAAATTATATTATTTCAAATTGAAAGCATTACTAGTTCCAGGAATTTAAATTCATAGAAAATGTTTCTCCGAAAATTATTGCAGATTGATACATTAGAAATTGCAGTCAAATTTCACTTTTCAAACGTTAAAAATGGTAACATTTGCGAAGCTTTCAATTTCCAGTTTAAAGGTCTTAAAAACATAATAAATTTAAATTCTAAGCTTTCCAAATTAGAGTAATATGTAGACATTCTATGAATGAGCATTGCGAATAGAAAGGGATTATAAGTACAATGGATACTAATTTCAAAATCTCAGGTATACCCGCCTCTCATCCGACGTGAGATATACTAGGTAGAGGCAGAGGAGGGGTAGCAATGGTAGGGGTACAACTGAAGCAGGTATCAGTGCGAGTCGGGCTATTACCAGACAAAGATAAATACGGTTCTTTCTTAATTCCAGAAGAATGCTTTCTAGGTTTTCCCTACAAGTAATTGAGGGGTTCAAACTTAATATTTGCAACTTAAATAGGCGCCAAGAATATATTCTTAATGTAAGATGTAGGCCCTCTTACCCTAAGAATATATATTCTTCTTTAATTTAGTAAATTCCC
>NC_046659.1:17725834-17728927 GCF_010883055.1 Belonocnema kinseyi | reverse complement strand
TTTGTAATCTTCGAAATTTAGAGTTATAAACTCTATGGAAAATTTCTAAAGTGGAACCAGAAGGGACAACAGCTTAATTTTATTGGGGGAATTTGGGAAATGAAATTTACGATTTCAGTTTTCAATGTCCAGTTTAAATCTCTTAGGTACGCCAGCCTTCTAAAATATAATCCCAGGCGAGAAAAAGCAAGCGAGGGGTAACCCGCTGAATGCAATGGTGGGGTAACCGAAACAGGAGGTACATTAAGCTAGCACCTCCACAATCGAATTTTTGAATTTTTCATAGCTCAGAATTTTGGGCTTTTTTTGGCTTTTTTGGGCTGCAATTAAAATTTTTGGGCTCCTTTACTTTTTTCAAAAAATTAATTTTCTTGTGGAGGTGCTAGCTTCCATTAACCCAGCACCTCCACTTCTTTAAATCACTTAATAATAAAAATCCAATTACACCGGAATTTTTGTCTTTTTTTGGGCTCTTGAAATCCGAAAAAAATTTTCCCCAAACCAACCCTTAACTTCCAAAATGACCCCCTTCAAAAAATTGAAAATTTTCAGTAATTTGTTGATGGGATATTTCTGGGTTTCTTTTGGGCTCCCAGAAAATACCCACTTCGATTTTTGGGCTCCAACCCTTACAGTAAAAAATTAACCCCTTTGTAACACGCAGATATGAAATTATCAAAAAATAACTTTTATTAAATTTTAGAGCTTTAATAGAGTCTCTGATTTTTGGGCTCCTTGAAAATACCCACTACGAGGGGTTGATTTTCGACGTTAAGGGTTGAAGCCCAAAAATCGTAGCAGGTATTTTCGAGGAGCCCAAAAATCAGATTTTATTTCTATTTAAAAATTCTATAAAAATGTATTTTTTGACAAAGTTATATCTACGTGGTAGAGAGGGGTTGATTTTTGACGTTAAGGGTTGAAGCCCAAAAATTGTAGCGGGTATTTACGAGGTGCCTAAAAATCAGAGACTTTATTTCCATTGAAATGAAATCTTTTTTTTTCTACGTGTAACGGTCTAAAATTTTTGATTTGTTTATCTGAAGTCTAAACTGTCCATAAATATTGAAATTATTATATTTATCCAGTTAATATAGAACACGTATTATTTTTAGTAATATTCGCATCAATCTAAAATATTAAAGGACATCTAACCTTGAAAATACGTCAAATTAAATTATTTTGGCATAAAAACCATTTAGAACAAGGGTTATTCTTAACTTTTCAATTATTTTTGTGATTGAACGTTATTTTTAACTTTCATACCTATGCTGCTTTCCTTTTTTCATATTTCAACTAAATAGTGAGTGTTAATATTTGCAAATTTTAAAATACTGTTAAACTTATACTCGAAACAACGTTTGTCTTCAAATTTGGACAATTATAATGTAAAAGAAATAAACTGATATGAAATAGTGGTACTTTAATTTACATAATTATGTCTGTGGGGATATTCGTGGGGGATTAAGGAAGCATTCGGATGATCCTTATTTATATTTGTAATGTGTTTAGAATTTCGCTGCCCTCGTCCCTTACATGTTGGTTGAATGCCCGCCAAAAAAATGGTCAAATGGCACCTTTTTATTAATCTGATATTTAAACAGGATAATATGTTTCACACAATTTCGTATTTTAGTATTTTCAAGTACTAATTCGTTTTCTAAGAATGCTCGCAAATTTTTTAACGAATTGAAATTGTTTCACCAATTTTATTTTGTTTAAATATTTTATTTGTGCCATTTTTCGCATGATTGAAATATTTTTTACGTATCAATTTATTTTCTAGGAATTCTCTGGAATGTATAAATGAATTTAAAATGTTCAGAAAATTTATTTTATTTTACTAGTTTTACGCAAAATAAATCAGCAACGTAAATCCATTACATTTTTGAAAAAATTGAAAAAAGTCATGTCCTCTCCAACGTCGAGAAACACGTATAATTAGTGAGATAAAATAAATATTTGCAAACAATTTTAAAGAGTTGAAAAATTTACGAGTGTTAGAAAATAAAGTAGCACCCAAAAATATTGCAATATTTTGAAAAGTTTCAGAAATAAGACGTTTAAACGAAACACTACTGCAATTTGAATTATGTAAATATTTAGGAATATTCTTGTTCAACAAATTAGTATCTAAAGATATTTGAATGTATCGAAAAGTCGGCGAGATAAAATGCTTCTGCTTATTTTTTCAGCTAAATTATATACTAACTTGAACAAACGGGAATTATAAATAATTCTATAATTATTGAAACAAATTGCTGTATTGTTTTCATTTATTAAAGAACTCATAATATCTACAAAATACGTTTATTTCGCTACTTAATTGGAAAAATTGACTGTTTAAACAAATTAAACGTGGGAAAATAAAAATTTTCGGTTGTCACAAAATACATATGTTTTGAATTATTAATCTGTCTCATTCAAAAAACTGTTTTTTCATCGAAATATCTGTCGGTATATGTTCCAAAAAACATAAAAATCAAATATTTCGTCCGAAAATAAAGAAAAAAATTAAAAAGGTTCATTAATCAGTTCTAAAATGCCGTAAAACCCCACTAATTTAAAGTGTTTTCACCAAAGAGAATTGTTGGGAGTTTCTCAGAAAACATATATGAGAGAATGTAATGTTTAGATTTATAGAATGTAATGCATTCCAAAAATATGAACAATAATCAAAAACACAGTCTGTCAAGTTAAAGCGTGGGTAACTTTTTTGGTAAAATATTTTATTTAAGCGCATGTTTCTACATGGAATTACATTTGTCAAGGTGTCGAGCAAAATGCTTTTCTGTTAGTATTTTGTCCAATCACCGCCGGAGTCGATGATGGCCTGGCACCTCGAAGGCATGCTTTCGACGAGTTTTTCCGCGTACTCTCTCGGCAGAGACCTCCAAATCCGACGAATTTGTAGACACAGCTGCTTCAATGTGTGTACCTTTCTTCCACGCAGCTTCAGCTTGACGAAGGCCCACACGTTTTCGACTGGGTTAGCTCCTTCTCGCAGAGTTAGTAAAGGATTGCGAGAAAACATTGACACGATCAGTTTTTCCAATTTGTCGGACACTTTTCCTGTCGAACCACGATTTGGGA
>NC_046659.1:17722580-17725734 GCF_010883055.1 Belonocnema kinseyi | reverse complement strand
AAGAGGGAGCTCTTCTTAATATTTTGACACCAAAATCATGTCGATACACCTTACCGACTGCGAGTAAAGCCACCCATGCTTTAACTTGACAGACTGTAAGTACCAACATGTTACCGAAACTGATTTGTATCTCCAAAATCGAGGGCCCTAGTCAATGTCATATAAAAATTTAAAGTCGAAATTGATTTCATTTGATGTAAATTATAATAAAAACTTTTTACTCGTTTTACAAGGAATTTAAAGAATATATATAAGTGTAAAATTCAATAATTCGTGGCCAAAAATTTGTGAGCTACATGTCCGACATGTTTTTCTTTTGATATCAGTAACAACGTGTGGACACATTGGTTAAAAAATGGGTGAAATGACAAGGCAGCATACCAATCATCATGCGACGTTGTTTAAAAATGGGAGGAAACACTTTTTTAGATTTATGAAAAAGAAATAGGTAAATGAGTATAACTTTTCATCGGGCCATGTATCCTGAGTTTTCTATAGAACCTCAAAATAAACTTAAACTCATGTTTCGTTTATTATTTTAAAAACTTGAATTTATGATCATCCTAAATCAAAAGAAATATGCAAAATAGATCAGCATGGCAAAAGAAATCAATAATATACAAATTAAGTGTAATATAAAGGACACATAGTATGGCATGAGATTGCAGATTTCACTTACTATAACACTGTAAAGTAGTTTCATAATGACGTGAGTACCTTATGTCCAAACTTCGCTTGGAGGGTAAAAACGCGATTCCTTTGAATTCATTTATTATTATTCTTTAAAAGTACACTTACCTTACTAATTCTAGGCGAAGGTTCACTTTTATCACTTTTCTGCAGTCACACTATGTTCGCACGACTGCTATTCCTTAGCTTGTATTCGCAAAGTATGTAACCACTACTGAGGTTCTTCGGTTTATGGGATAAAGTCAATCATTCAGAATCTGAAGACTTTGATTCTTGGAAGAAGATGGTTAAGATAATAAGAAGGTACCACTCGGCAAACGAAAAATTGTACAAATAGTCAGAAACTTTTATAAGTCGACTTTGTAAATGGATGAGTGTCTAAAGCTGAGAGAGTTTCTTGAGAGTTATCCTGCTCCTCACAGAAAATCGCCGATCCTCCAATGTACACCGAAATCGGTGTTCAATAGAGTTGCAACAAATTTGAGCCACACAGGTTCATTCGGAGAATCTAGGGGAAAAGTATCATTTAGACACTATTATTTCTCATCCAGTGCAACGTGAAGTGTCGTCTACAAACTGTAAGTGACCTGTCAATATCATTTTGTTGGTCGTTATTTAAGTGAAACAGATGTAAATAAGCAGGTAAGTTATAATAATAATAATAATTACCCAACTTTTTATTTTCTCCCATTTACCGGCGACTAAATAGTCTTGGAATGAAAATAGTACTTGGCGTGATGTAATATCCAAATGTTAGGTTAGTCAAAACCTACTATACGACAGTCAAACCACCAAAGCCGAGATGTACAAACTAAGTCGTGACCGTCTGCATCGAAATTGATGCCTGGTCGTTCAAACAAATATCCACTAGATTTTCTGCGGAAGTTTAAAGGTACCTTAGATATCTAATCTTGCAGTGGCTAGTGTCATACATGAAAGATAAGGTAAATACAATTGTATAATAAAAACAAAAAATTTTTTTTTCGCGATGAGTAGGGATGTAAATTTGCATGAAACTTTAGCCTGATGAAAAGTTTCATGAAACATTGGGAGTTTCGTGAAACATTGCAATGTTTCAAATATAGCGGCGGGAACATTCAAACTAATAAGATAAAAGCCTTCAGGTACTTTCGTTTCAATAAATAGCGAACTTCACTTCGTAGATTGCTGAGAGGGACCAAATGTATGGAATTCAGTTCATTTTTGCCCTATTTTGCTAACATCTTCGTAAAAGGTAATTTTTTCTATAAAAATGTAGTTAAAAGATACTTTTTTTTTAAATTACTATTTAATGAAATAATAAAATAATAATAATGGTGATCAATTACCTAATTGAGGCTTTCATATCCCAACTTTTTCCTGCCGGCTAATTTGATTAATTTTTCCGGTTTATACTGTGGACCAGTGATGCCAATGTTGGCACCCTGAGCTACTGCGCTTGCGTTAGGGTTGACCGCTTATTGGCCGCACTTGGCGCGCAATTCAAAATTACATTTAAAAAACAATTCTTGTAACTTGAGTAAATAATTATTAAAATATCCACAAGGATATATACAAATTGTGTAATTTTGATTTCAGGCAAAAAATACAACACATATATTATATTAATAACAGTTTATTTTCAGTGAATTCCAAAGACCAAATTATATTTTACAAAATATTTAATTTAAAAAGAAATTTGTTTGGAAAAGTGATTGAATTTAACTATTTATAAGTTTTTAATATTTTGTATGTATTTTTCTGGGAATTCACATAATTATATAACCTATAAATACATAAATTATCACGACTGCATTGTAGTTATGCTTCCTTTTTTTTACTTCAAGCGTCGTTTTGTCACGTCTTAATAAAAAAAAAACAATCTGAAATTTTGTTTTAAAATTATTCAAATATTATCACTATTATATTCTGCAATTAGCTTCTATATATCAAGTTGCTGAAATATCATATGGTATTTAAAAAAATGTATCTATTAACAAATATTTTGAGAAATATTAGTCTTATAAATTCAATGAAAATAAACTGTTATTCATCAAATATATGTGTTATCATTTTTTTCTTATCTGAAATCAAAAGTTACACAATTTGTATACATGTTTGTGTATATTTTAATAATTATTTATTTAAATTACAAGAATTTTTTTTCAATGTAATTTTGAATCGCGCTTCAAAGGGTAGACAACCAACGCTCAGCCCAAACGCTCGCATGAATGCAAATTATTGTCATTTTATTATTGCATCAAATAGTCCCTAAAAAAGAAAAACTATTTTTCAATTGCACTTATACAGAAAAATTACTTTCTACGAAGATATTAGAAAAGTAGAGCAAACATTAACCGATTCCCAGGCATTTGGTCAATTGTTATCCCCTCAGTATTCAACGAAGTGAAGTGAGCTAGTGATTGGAGTGAAAATGCCTTATTGTATATGCAGACAGTCATGACTTTTTCTATACATCCCGGCT
>NC_046659.1:17718523-17722480 GCF_010883055.1 Belonocnema kinseyi | reverse complement strand
AAAATTCAGTCTCCAAATGATACTTTCCCCTAGATGCCCACATGAGCACCTACGTTCAGAGGAATACATTCGAGACTTGAAAACTCTCTCAAATGATAATTGGGAGCTCAATGAAATTTGAGTTGCAACAAATTTAACACTAGCGTTTTTCTATGCTTACAGGGACGCGCAGGAAAAAAAAGGCGAAAAGTCCCATTAACTTTTTTAGGCCAGTACTTAACTAATAATAACTAATAACTAATGCATTATAAACTGAATTTTCCAAAGAGGGGGGGGGCTACCTTCCCCCCACACTTTTGCAAAAGTGAACCTTTTTTAGAGTTGCGAGTAGATTAAAGATAGTTCTGGAGTTTCTGATAATATTTAAAAATAGTTTCGGCTAATATCACCAAAAATCCGTTGAAAAAAAGTAGCTAGCCTCCCTCCCTTTTTAAAAAGTTAACTTTTTCTTGAATGAATCTCTGGTTCCATGTGACTTCTGGAGTTCTCTGATGACAAAATTAAAAAATGCAAATATTGGAAAATTTTTGTTTGAATAATTCAAAAGTTCTGTTTAGAGTTATGTACCCACCAATAGGAGTTCTATAAAAAAAGTTCCATAACACTTTTCGATCAAGTCAAAATTAGAAGAACTACGGCACTTTTAAGAAAAACAAAAATTTCGGATTTCCTATGTGCTGTAGTTCTTCGAATTTTAACTTAATCGAAAAGTTTAAAAAATGTTGTTGTAGATTTGTAATTAAAAAGTCCAGAACTCCAATTAGAACCCTTAAAACTCAACACTTTTGAATTCCATAAATTTGGTTTTTAAAGAACATTTAAAAGAATTGAACAATTTTAATCTATGTGTTTAGTTGTAAATTATAGCTGAAAGTTGAACTACAGAATGAGAACTCGTTTTTGTAAATAAAGATTAATTTTTTTCCCTGGAAATTAAAGTATGATTTGTTGATGAAAATTCACCTTGATGATAGAAAAAGAGGAGAAAAGAACAATAATCATTTAATTATTCTCTCAAAAATAAGTCAGGGTGGGCAATATTCGTTGCCCGGGAGTGTAGGTTCTATAGTTGCATTTTGATGCGTCAAATTATTTGCTACTAAGCTGAAGTACAAATTTTCCACTATGGGGAAAATAAATTCCAGCATTTTCATTCCAGCCATAATCGGTTTAACCGTGGAAAAGCGACGTGAATAGGAAGTTTAATTGTTTAAACTAACATATTTTTCGTAGTTGTAATTTTTTGTATTTTCTTGACTTTGTATTTATTGTGTGTGTGTATGTGTGTATGTGTGTACGTGTGTGTATGTATGTATGTATTTATGCTGGTTGCAAATGTCACTGTCAAACCACGTAAAAACTACAACCAGCTTCTCCCAAAAAGAAGGCAGTGGCAAAGCCAGGTTATGGTTCTAATATTTCCATGGGCTATGAATATACAAGCGGCCCTTTTTAGGGCCACCAAATAGTTTTCACGCAGGTATTTTTTTTTTGTAATTTCAAAAATGCTTTGTTTATACCAGGGGCCTCTAAAGGCAGATCCTGTATCTACTAGCGATCCAAAGCCAATAGGTCGGAGCTACTGAGTTTTAACCCAGAAATATCAAAACCCCTTCACCTTATTTTTTGCCGCTGGGAGCCATTAAATTCGAGACCTTTATTTCTTTTCGAAATTTCACGCTAAAATTGTATATTATGAAATAAAGTAATGAATGTTGAGTTTTTTTCACTTGAATATTGTGAAATAAAATATTCAATGCAATTTTAATTTTTTGTACTCACAATTTCAATTCCCTAAAAATTGTTTTGTTTATAAATAATTCAAAATTTTATTTTCAAATTGAATTAAAAAGTAGCAAGCAAGTCATGCGTCCTTGAGTTTCTATTATCTAATATTAAAAACATAATCAGTTTTAAAATCCATAATAACAAATTTTTCAAAATTAAAAGTTTAAAAAATTGTTAAATGGACTTAAATAATTTATTATATTATTATATCTAAAAGATACAAAAAGTAAATAAATTACAATTTGTACGATCTGTTAATACCAATACAAATTTTTTTTCCCTTCAGTTGCGATAGCGTTTTTCAAAACTTTACTATCAAAAATAAAAAAATTACTTTTTTTTTTAAAGTGTTTTCGAAAATTTGAAATTCTACAATTTGAGTAGCTTTGACTGGAACATTTAATATACTTTAAAGTAGTATTAAATTAAAAAATATTATTATTTAAAACCGCTAATGCACTTTCAATTCCTTTGAATTGTAAGTCATCAATTTTTGAAGTTTTTTCTGTTTTCGAACTGTTATTCTGAAATAATTTTATTTACAGATTCTCGATTTGAAAAAAAATCTCTTTAAATTTTGAACACCTTGAATTTATTTTTGACCACTTATTTTTATTATTATTAGTATTCTTAAAATTATTTATTATTATTAATGTCGAAAACATTTATTTGTAAACAATTGTTAGCAACTGCTTAGTTCAAATACTTTAAATAAAATACTTTGTTTTTCAAGCTCTGTTCAGTTATGACCCAGGGTCGCTCGGCCATTTTCAAGATGGATCAATTTTGTCGATGGTAAACTGAGAGGATATTTATGACCCCTTTGAAAAAAATTCGACTCATTGGCCTTGGATTGCTAGTTATACTAGATACAAGATCTGCTACAAAATTCATGAAAACTGCTGCACTTTAGATTCTTTAAAATTATACATTTAACTTGAATTTTAGGCACTGTTGTTTGTAATAGTATTTTAACTTATTATATTAAATAAAGTGCGTATTTTAATCACATTATAATCAAAAGGTATTTGAAGCTGCAAATTCCACAGAATAATGCAGACACAATTTAAAATCTCGACTTAAAACTATAGTAGGATGAACAAATTAATTTAGAAAGTCAGAAACAAGATTTTATGTAAACTATAATCGATTTTTATAAATAGAAATCTTTTGTAGTTGAAAATTTGTATTCTTAGGTATAAAAATAATCTTTCTGGACTTAAATATCCTCCCTTTTGGTTGAAAATGAAACAGTTTGATTTAAAATTAACCTGTTTGTTGAAAATGTATATTTTCTGGTTGAAATTTAAATGGTTTTACAAAACATTTTCTTTTGAAAGCTCAAAAATTTGAATGAATTTTTCTCTTTCTTGACTGAAAACTCTTCACAGAAAAACGCGGGTGTTAAATTTGTTGCAGCTCAAATCTCATTGAGCTCTCAATTATCATTTGAGAGAGTTTTCAAGTCTCGAATGTATTCCTCTGAACGTAGGTGCTCATGTGGGCATCTAGGGGAAAGTATCATTTGGAGACTGAATTTTGGCTCATGCAGAGTTGTGGAGTTCTGAACCGCGCTGTCAGCCACCTGAATACCTGTCAAAGTAACTATTCTCTTTGCGATATTAGCCTAAATAATTGTTAATAAGGAAACCAATTGAAACAATATTTACCTAATTTTCACATTTATTTCATTTAATAGGGCATACCAGTCACTTAGAATAAAATTATAACTTCCTAATGCAACTTCCAAAAGTTAGGTTAGTCATGCCCGTCGACATTTAAACTAAAGCCGGGATGTATAGAAAAAGTCATGACTGTCTGCATATACAATAAGGCATTTTCACTCCAATCACTAGCTCACTTCACTTCGTTGAATACTGAGGGGATAAAAATTGACGAAATGCATGGGAATCGGTTAATTTTTGCTCTATTTTTCTCATTTCTTCGTAGAAAGTAATTTTTCTGTATAAGTGCAATTGAAAAATAGTTTTTCTTTTTTAGGGACTATTTAATGCAATAATAATAAATACAAATTGTGTAACTTTTGATTTCAGATAAGAAAAAAAGTATAACACATATATTTGATGAATAACAGTTTATTTTCATTGAATTTGAAAGACTAATATTTATCGAAATATTTGTTAATAGATACATTTTTGAAATACCATA